>NC_041389.1:114251180-114257573 GCF_002162155.2 Triticum dicoccoides
CCTGGCGGGCCGCGGCGGCGGGGAGGAGGCCGGAGGCCACGTGTCGCGACGGGATTCGCCGGGCGCGGCGGCGGCGGACATGTCCGGCCCGGGCGGACGTGTCCGTCGGCTGGGGGAGGAAGAAGCTAGGGTTTGCACCGCGAATTTCGGGGGAGGGGCTAGTTTTATAGGTAGAGGGAGCTAGGAGAGTCCAAATGAGGTGCGGTTTTCGGCCACGCGATCGTGATCGAACGACCGAGAGCATGGAGGGGAGTTTGCTGGGTTTTGGGCCACTTTGGAGGGGGTGTTGGGCTGCAACTAAAGAGGGCTTTGCGGTTACCCGGTTAACCGTTGGGGTACCAAACGACCTCCAAATGGCACGAAACTTGACAGGCGGTCTACCGGTGCTATATCAAGGCCGCTAGGCAAACCTCAGGCCATTCCGAGAAAGTTTAACACCCGCTCACAACAGGAGAGAAGAAGGGAATGCCGGAGGACATAGGAGTGCCGGATTGCAAAACGGACAACGGGGAAAAGGCTCGGATGCATGAGACGAACACGTATGCGAAATGAAATGCACATGATGACATGATATGAAATGCATATGATGACATGGCAAAGTGCAACACGCAAGCAAATGACATGGCAACGACGGCTAATAACTGGAAGACACCTGGCGCATCGAATCCGGGGCGTTACAACACTCCTCCACTAACAAGAGATCTCGTCCTGAGATCTTAGGACCGAGACGGAAGAGAAAGGGATGAGTGAAACAAAAACTCAAGAGAAGAAGTAAAGAATCGAGTGCACTCGAGAAGAAGAGAGGAACGACGAGAATGACGAGAATAAAAAACTCATGGAATCAGATAGACTATGAAACCACTCGTTCTAACCGGAGTGGTTAGAATGAGAAAAGAAACGGATAAAACTGAAAGGATTTAGGCAGCACTCCGGCTGAAAATGGGAGGATTAGAACGAACTTGAGAGGATGGAATGGTACTTGATGAACTCTTGAAGAATGAATTAAATCATGAAGAATGCCATGAAGAACTCCGGTGACAAAAGGATGATGAGATAGAAATGAAGGATGAAAGAATAAGATGAGCCTTGCGGTGATTTAGATGGGGGTACCAACGAGATTGTCGAGGAAATTCGAACTCCAGAAAAGAAAAGATGAAACACTTGGAACTAGAATTTATTCATGAAGAACAAACTCCGAAGAAAAAGGGATTACTCACTTGGATGGAATAAGAATAAGATTTATTGTATGCTTATCCTTCATCAAATTAAATTGATGACAAGCAATGGATTATGCATATTACTTATTCTTCTTGCAAAAGAATTGAGAAGTGACATATCGCAAACTTGAGAAGGTCTTCATGAACCACCGGTAGGATAGAAAAGAACGAATGGATTTAAATGATGACAAAGGAAAAGAATCTGGATGAACCACCGTAAGAATTCAAAATGACTGATGAAAGAGAATGAAACACCGGGAAGAATTAGAAGAACCAATAAGCTAGAGGGGATTTAGATGCAAAAGAACGAAGAGATCGCAAACTGATTGAAGGAAAACTTGAACGAAGCACCGGAAGAATATTGAGACGAACAAAAGGGCACAGATATAGAATAATTGGAGATCGAATCTAAAAACTTAGAATGAAGAAATCTTCCGAAAAGATGGCCTCCGGATGATCGAGAGAGAAAGCAACTCCTGAAGTACTCCAGATGGATGAAAAGAATAACTGACAAATGGAATAATTGACGACGATAACAAGAAGCTAGAACCGCGAATCTTCGAGAGAACGGACAAGGTTTAGAGGAAAACTCCTCTTCGGTCTTCAAATGATGACGAGAAACACCACCAAAATTATTGAGATACTCCGGTAGAACGAAAAATGAAGAGGTTGAGGCATCAATGAAAAGAATTTGAAAACGAACTTGAAGAAGGCATGTGACTGATGAAGTTCATTCTTACGTCACACTTGAGAAGAATTGAGAATAACTCCGGGGGAATTAGAAGAGTCAGGTAAGATCCTGGGAAAAGACCTGTGGGTTAGGGCCCACTAAAAGAAAAACACCGTTGGAAAGGATGTTGAACAGATAGATGATACACTGGAACAATTGGAATATTTGAATGAGGTGACAACCTCAAATTAATTGGAACACAGACAAATCTCCTGAGATATCTTGAACACTCCGGAAGGATAAACTGGCGAGAGGTGAACAAGCAAGGAGAAAAACTCTTGATCCAAGGAAAATAATATGATCAACCCGAAAAACTTGAATTGAGTCCGCCGGAGAAGAAAAGAGATGAAGAATGACGAACGAGACGAGAATTCACCGGTTGAAATCATTGAGGAAAGAAAGCAAAGACTTCGCACGAGTAGGAAGGATACTCGATTACGGACTCCGGATTCCGAGAAGAAAAAGGGGAGGGCGGGTGGGAAAAGAAAACAACTGAGGATTGAACTCGCAGATGAAGAGGCTCGAGTCAACTTGACGAGAAATGCACCGGATAAAAGAGGATGGACAACTCACAAAACTAACCACGTGATCCTAAAGAAAAATTTGAAGGGGAAGAGGAGTAGTTCAAAACACCTACGTCAAGATTCCTCACCAGAGCGGCGAAGGGGCAGAGGAGTAAAAAGAATTCCTACTCTCCGATATAACTAGACTCCGAAAATAGTTTTCTTCTAGACTCGACAACGGCCAAACTACACGATCAATCAAGGGGGGATCCTAAGGTCGGTCGAGGCTCTGATACCAACTTGTCACGCCCAAGATGCGACCCTATCCTAAAGGAACTCGAAGGTCCCACCAAGGATAGAAGCGCATCTTGAAGACGCTTTTGCAAGGTGGATATCATTACATCAACATTACATAATAGTGGGGATACATCCAATACATAAAATGACACATGAATACAACATACAAGAACAACATCCGACTATGGATGAATCATAAACAGAAACTCAAACAATATCCACCCTGCTAGCCCAGGCTGCCGACCTGGAACCTATCCCCTGATCGAAGAAGAAGCAGAAGAAGAACTCAAGCAAGCAAGCATCGCTCTCGCATCATGATCATCGTATAACCTGAACCTGCAACTGTTGTTGTAGTAATCTGTGAGCCACGAGGACTCAGCAATCCCATTACCATGGGTATCAAGACTAGCAAAGCTTAATGGGAAAGGAAGGGGTAAAGTGGTGAGGTTGCAGCAGCGACTAAGCATAATATGGTGGCTAACATACGCAAATGAGAGCGAGAAGAGAAACAAGCGGAACGGTCGTGAAGCTAGCAATGATCAAGAGGTGATCCTGAACTCCTACTTACGTCAAACATAACACAGAAACTGTGTTCACTTCCCAGACTCCGCCGAGAAGAGACCATCACGGCTACACACGCGGTTGATGCGTTTTAATTCGGATCTGGTGTCAAGTTATCTACAACCGGACATTAACAAATTCCCATCTGCCACATAACCGCGGGCACGGCTCTTGAAAGTTTATACCCTGTAGGGGTGTCCCAACTTAGCCCATGACAAGCTCTCGCGATCAACGAAGGAATAGACCTTCTCCCAGGAAGACCCGATCAGTCACGGAATCCCGGTTTACAAGACATTTCGACAATGGTAAAACAAGACTAGCAAAGCCGCCCGATGCGCCGACAATCCCGATAGGAGCTGCACATATCTCGTTCTCAGGGCAACACCGGATGAGACATCCTACGAGTAAAACCAGACCTCGAGTTGCCCCGAGGGGGCCCCGCAGTCTACTCGGTTCGAACCAGCACTTAGACAAGCACTGGCCCGGGGGGGGGGGCTAAAATAAAGATGACCCTTGGGTTAATTACTCCCAAGGGAAAGGTAGGTGGTGGTGAGGCAAATGGTAAAACCAAGGTTGGGCCTTGCTGGACAAGTTTTATTCAAAGCGAACTGTCAGGGGGGTCCCATAAATCACCCGACCGTGTTAGGAACGCAAAATCCGGGAACATAACACCGGTATGACGGAAACTAGGGCGGCAAGAGTGGAACAAAACACCAGGCATAAGGCCGAGCCTTCCACCCATTACCAAGTATATAGATGCATTAATAATATAAGAGATATTGTGATATCCCAACATAACCCTGTCCACCATGAAGAAATATTGAACTTCACCTACAGCTAGCAACGCTATAAGAGAGGCTGAGCAAAGCGGTAACATAGCCAAACAACGGTTTGCTAGGAATGGTGTCAAAGGTTAGAGGTTCATGGCAATTTGGGGAGGCTTGATGAGCAAAAGATAGGTAACGCAGCATAGCGATAGAACGAAGCAACTAGCATAGCAATGATAGTAGTGAGATCCAAGGTGACGGTCATCTTGCCTGAAATCCCGCAAGGAAAAAGAACGAGTCCATGAAGAAGATGAAGCCACGAAGACGAACCACACGTAGACGAACGAATCCTCACGATCGCAATGAAACGGGAACTATCGAAAAGAAGAACACAACATGGTAAACACACCACACATAGACAAGACATGATGCACAACAAGCATGATGCATGACAAAGCTAGATGAGGCTACTCATGGCAAGAGATGATGCATACAAGAGCAACACATCAAGGCAAGTTTAAATGAGGTCGGGAACAACATATAACAATTCCGGTAAGTCCTCATATGCATATTTCGAAATTGGTCCAGAACTGAATAAACCTTATGTTCAAGTTGTTAAACAGCAAGTTAAAGATCACCAAGATGATCTACACGAAATTCTAGTCAAGTTACATATAAAGTTCATTAGATTCGGAGCTACGGCCTAGAAGATATGAGCAAAACAAGTTAAGCATGGCATTGATGCAAAATGCATACAAACATCAAGCAAACACCTCAAAACAAGGATGCAACATGATAATATGAAGCTACATGCAAAAACAAGCAAGTTTCATATAGAGCACACTCATAACGGAGCAACGATTCAACACATACACTCTATACAAGTCATAACAACAATCTGTCCAAAACAGCAACTAGGCATCTTACAAGCATCAAAACATCATGCTACGGCATCCCAACGAGAAAACAAAAGGCATGGGCATGAATTACAGGTAAAGCACAACAAAACATGAACACTGAGCTATCTCCAGAAATCACTAGAACATGCTCAAAAGGACATGGAAAGATAGCAAATAATAACAGTTTCAGACTTTAGCAGAAATAACATCAGGTTGCAATGTTTAGAGCTGTGAAACAACATGTTACAGGAACATATCATGGCAAACAAAGGCATGGCATGAATCTACTAAAAGCATAGATCAAAAGTCCCTTACTGACCATGAGCCAAAAAGGCATAGAAAATATGATGGCACCCATGTAAACATGGCAAGTTATATTACAGATTCATACATGGCAGGAACAACAATAAGTAGGCATGTTGGTGAGCTTGAACCACTCACCACAGAGCAACACATGGCATGGCAAGGCAACCAACAGTAAAAAGACATGTTTATGAAGCTAAGCATGGCAAGAGCAAGGTCATAGGGTGCATGGATCACTAGGAAAACACATGGGAACAAGTGAACTTAATGTTAACAGGCTGACAGCAACATTTTCAAGCAACTTTAGAGCAAGATTAAAACATGTTCCAGCAGGCTATAATTGCAACCAAGGGCATGAATGGATAGAGCATGATATGTAGATCAAAACATGTTTATAGGACATCTCCAGATTATGCATAGAATGATTAGTAGAAGCATGTTAACATAGCAACAAAATATAACAGAATCTGTCAGGAAAACAGCAACAACAACTACCCTACTTAGCAAGCTTGATACACTCAGCACACAACTCACAAAAATACATGGTTGGCACCACTGTAAAGATGGCATGGCATAGATCAACATTCATGTAGAGCTCAACCTCATAGGATGCACACATCAATCATGGCAAAAATGATAAAACAACAAGTTATAACAGTTTCAGCAGATTAACATCAACATGCACTTTTCCAACAGCATTTCGGGCATCAATATGAGCTCAAATGAAAATGATGCAATGGAATGAAATGAAGTACTCGTCGAGGCGAACAATTTGACATATTACACGCACGAAATGGAGCTACGCATGCAGAGATATAGCAGGTCAAACATGGCATGATAATGTTAGGGATTCGGGGACTTAGTGGAATTCTCACCTCCGCGAAAGTCAACGCGGGACGAAGAGGTACCGGGACGTAGGGATCCGGGGACGCGTGACGCTGTTTGGATCGGGGGCTTGGTGGATCTGGTCCATCTTGCCTCGGATCCGGCCGGAGCTCCGGCGAGGGCGACGATGGCGGGGCCGGCCGGACTGGGCGGAGGAGCGCCGGGGACGGCGAAGGGCGAGCCGGGCGGCGGGTTCGGTGCGGGTCGGGGGGAGACGGACTGGTCCGGCCA
>NC_041389.1:114258397-114266720 GCF_002162155.2 Triticum dicoccoides
GGAGGAGGCCGGAGGCCACGTGTCGCGACGGGATTCGCCGGGCGCGGCGGCGGCGGACATGTCCGGCCCGGGCGGACGTGTCCGTCGGCTGGAGGAGGAAGAAGCTATGGTTTGCACCGCGAATTTCGGGGGAGGGGCTAGTTTTATAGGTAGAGGGAGCTAGGAGAGTCCAAATGAGGTGCGGTTTTCGGCCACGCGATCGTGATCGAACGACCGAGAGCATGGAGGGGAGTTTGCTGGGTTTTGGGCCACTTTGGAGGGGGTGTTGGGCTACAACAAAAGAGGGCTTTGCGGTTACCCGATTAACCGTTGGGGTACCAAATGACCTCCAAATGGCACGAAACTTGACAGGCGGTCTACCGGTGCTATACCAAGGCCGCTTGGCAAACCTCGGGCCATTTCGAGAAAGTTTAACACCCGCTCACAATAGGAGAGAAGAAGGGGACGCCGGAGGACATAGGAGTGCCGGATTCCAAAACGGACAACGGGGAAAAGGCTCGGATGCATGAGACGAACACGTATGCGAAATGAAATGCACATGATGACATGATATGAAATGCATATGATGACATGGCAAAGTGCAACACATAAGCAAATGACATGGCAACGGCGGCGAATAAGTGGAAGACACCTGGCGCATCGAATCCGGGGCGTTACACCCAAATAGATCCATGTGAAGGAGCTCCAAGGGTCTCTTCGAGTAGATGATAGTCGTGGGAGGGTGAGCTTTCACATGTATCTTTCCTTCGGTACAAGCACGATCTTTGGCAAAACTAACATTTGTTAGTCCACGGACATGGTCCCCCTTGAGAAGACTTTGCAAAGATCTCATATTGACGTGGGCTAAACGGTGATGCCAAAGCCATCCCACACCAACTTTAGCCATTAGGCATGTCACGGTCTTAGTGGGTCGCTCCGAAAAGTTAATCACATAAAGACCATTCTCGACATGCCCAACAAAGGCTACTTTAAGAGTCTTGCTCCACAAGAGGGCCACGGTATCAATATCAAAGAATGTGGCAAAGCCCATGACTGCAAGTTGATGAACGGAAAGTAGATTGTATGCAAGGGACTCAACAAGCATGACTTTCTCGATCGTGAGATCATGAGAAATGACAACCTTGCCAAGACCCAATACCTTAGAGGACGAGGCATCACCCCACTCAATGTTGGTGGGCATAGAGGGGATCTCGTGCACGTCCACCACCAAGTCCTTGCTTCCGGTCATATGATTTTATGGCTCCACTATCGAGCAACCATGATCCCCCACCGGAAGCAAACACCTACAAGAGATCAATGCTTGGTTTTAGGTACTCATTTTGTAATAGGTCCTTAGATGTTAGTAACAAGGGTCTTAGGAACCCAAATAGACCATTCAATGTACTCATAAGGAGAACCAACAAATTTAGCATAAACATGCCTATCACTAGCACGACACAACACGTAAGAAGGGTTAAAGTCGCCGGCTTTGCTGGAAGGGGTGGCATTGCCCTTTTTGACATTAACACCCTCCACATTGTTCTTCTTCTCCTTCGGAGCACCCTCTCCCTCCTTCACAAACGTTTGCTTGAGAGGGGGAGGTTGTTTGGTCTTGTCGTTCTTCTTCTTGTTCTTGGAATTGGGTGCAAACCCAACTCCCTCTTTGGCCACAACTTCCTTTTGATTTCTCAAAAGGTCATTGAGGTTCTTCTCACCTTGTATGCACGTCCAAGGCCTCTCTCAAGTTGTTCTTTCAACTTGGCATTCTCCTCCACAAGATGCACATGCTCACAACATGGGTTAGTAGCATTTGCATTATCAATTGATACCATATGAGGAAGGGTGGCTTTCTCCTGGGTTAGATTCACTTGGAGTTGATCATGAGACTCCTTGAGGCTAGCATGAGCACCCTTCAAGACCTTGTGAGCCTTGTCGAGTATGTCAAACTCCCCCTTGAGTCTAGCATGTTCAACCCCAAGTTTAGCCTTCTCAGAATTTAGCACACGAGTTACAACAAGAGCATGATCAGGATCTTTCTTTAATTTGGCATGGTCATCATTGTGTGACTCCTCAAGAACCAAATGATGCACACTCTCTTCCTCAAGAGCATTAGAGAGATCCGATATCTCATCGACATAGTCACGACTATGACCTTCCATCTTATAGATGGTTTCTTCATGAGCCTCGATTATGTCATTGGCTTCACCAAGTTGTTCCAAGAGAGCAACGAAGTGCTTCTTGGATTTGCCCTTGAGCTTACTCATAAAAGACTCAAATTCATTTACTTCCTCATTAGACCCCTCACTTTCATCAATGCAATCCGTCAAGGAGGGATTATTAATGATGGTAGTTTTGATGTTGGGGGTTACCTTGTTGGAGGCTTTAGCCATGAGGCACTTGGCAGTGATGTTCTCGTTGGGTGAGTCGAAGAGGGACACCTCTGGAGTTGTGGCAATGGCAACGGAGGCCATGGCCATCGCTTCACTATCTTCATCATCATCATCATCATCATCCTCATGGTATTCTTCTTGAACCACCAACCCTCTAGTCGGAGTCTTCTTGGTGAAGTTGTTCTTGTTGGGGAAAGACTTGGCTTTGTCTTTTCGGATGAGCTTGCCACCATTGTCTTCCCTCTTCTCGTAAGGGCATTCCGCAACAAAATGGCTCACATTGCCACAATTGTAACATGTTCTCACACGTTTCTTGCCCTTGAAGCTACTTGAGTTATTCTTGTTAAAGCTTGGCCTTGAGTTCTTCTTGCTCCAAAATTGCCTTGAAGCAAGAGCCATGTGTTCATGATAATCATACTTAGTATCTTCGGGGTTGCTCTCATCTTCTTCCTCATCATCCTCTTCTTCGACACTAACCTTGGCCTTCAAGGCAAGGTTGGGCTTATTTGCTCTTTGAGAACGTAACACCGCATTGTCAGAGGTCTTGTCCAAGATGCTCATGGCCACAAACTCATCCAACACTTCACTTGAGGACAAAGTGTGAAAGTCCGGCCTTTGACGAATGACGGAGGACATGGCCTTGTGGTAAGGCATCATGGCCTTGAGAAATTTGCGCTTGATCCAATTTTCATCCATATCCTTGCTCCCATGATCTCGGAGTCAGACCGCGAGAGTAGTTAATCTCCGATAGAGCTCACGAGGTTCTTCATCTTCTTTCATTACAAACTCATCAGCTTCATCTTGGACAACTTCATAGTTGGAGTGTTGAATGCTTGCGCTTCCCTTGTAGAGAGAACCAACATGTCGCCATGCATCCTTGGCCACGGTGAAGGGTCGGAGATGAGCAAGATCTTCGGGTGGAATTGCATCTTGGATGATGAAGAGAGCATTCTCATTGAATTGATTATCCGTGGCTTCTCGAGGGGTGAAGTTGCTTCGGTCATGCGGATAAAAACCTTCTTCAATGATTCTCCAAAGGTTAGTATTAACATGGTTCAAATGACGCTTAAAGCGATAAACCCAAGAATCAAAGTCCCCATTTTTTTCAATCTTAGGGGGAGGACCGGCATGATTCAAATGAGTGGAAGGAATCGGTCCACCATAAGTAAGTGGAGGTTCCACATGGGAGAAGATGCCGTTGCCATTTTTACCACTAGTAGAAGGAGGCTTTTCACTAGTAGCTTCCCCCTTGTCGGAGTTAGCATCCGTCACCTTGTTAGTGGGATCACCCACTTTCATCGGCGCGGTAGATAGATTAAGTCCTTCTAAGAATTTATTAAACATGCTTTCAACCTCGGTCATCATGGAGGTTTTCAATGTGTCCAAAGCCGCATTGAATTCCTCACGAGATACCGCGGTTCCCCCATCGGCCATAGACGAGACCGGATTCACATCGGAGTGCTCCTCTGCACCGTCTATGGTGTCAACCATACTCTTCGGACGGTGAAGTCCTTAATGAAGAGACGAAGCTCTACTACCAATTGACAGGATCGATATAGTTGACTAGAGGGGCGGGGGTGAATGGGCAACTAACAATTTTTAACCTTTTATTTTTCAATTTAAACTTTGCATCAAAGTAGGTTGTCTAGATATGCAACTAGGTGAGCAACCTATATGATGCAACAACAACAAGCACACAAGCAAGCAAGAGATGCAACACAATATAAGCTTGCACAAGTAAAGGTACGAAATAACCAAGAGTGGAGTCGATGAAGACGAGGATGTGTTACCGAGGTTCCTTCCCTTTGAGGGGAAGTACGTCTCCGTTGGAGCGGTGTGGAGGCACAATGCTCCCCAAGAAGCCAATAGGGCCACCGTATTCTCCTCACGCCCTCACACAATGCGAGATGCCGTGATTCCACTATTGGTGCCCTTGGAGGCGGTGACCGAACCTTTACAAACAAGGTTGGGGCAATCTCCGCAACTTAATTGGAGGCTCCCAACGACACCACGGAGCTTCACCACAATGGACTATGGCTCCAAGGTGACCTCAACCGTCTAGGGTGCTCAAACACCCAAGAGTAACAAGATCTGCAAGGGATTAGTGGGGGAATCAAATTTCTCTTGGTGGAAGTGTAGATCCGGGCCTTCTCAACCAATCCCTAGAAAATCAACAAGTTTGATTGGCTAGGGAGAGAGATCGGGCGAGAATGGAGCTTGGAGCAACAATGGAGTTTGGGAATGGAAGAGATAAGTCTTCTTGGAGAAGAAGACCCCTTTATATAGTGGGGGGACACATCCAACCGTTATGCAGCCCGCAGCTCGCATCTGGGCGGTAGTACTGCTGCTGGAGCAGTAGTACCACTGCCATAGCGGTACTACCGCTGTGACAAGCAGGCATAGGGCACCCATGGTTGAGGGAAGAGGAGTACACGCACTAGGGCGGTACTACTGCCTTGCGAGCGGTACTACCACCGATAGGCAGTACTGCCGCTTCCTACAGTCGCTGGAAAAACAGAGGAGGGCAGCGTGCTGAGTAGCAGTGGAGCGAAAGTAGGAGCGGTACTACCGCTGATAGGCGGTACTACCATGCCCTACTGTCGTCCCTACTACCGCCCCCCTGCATGGTCTTTTACGAAAACTCGACACGAAAAAGTTGAGACCACAGCAGCGGCGGTAGTACCAGCGGCACTAACAAGCAGTACTACCGCCGATAGGCGGTACTACCGCCCTAGCCGCGGTACTACCGCTTAGCACAAGGCACCCCTTGTTTTGCAGAACACGGAAACTCCAACAGGCAGGAAGAAAGCGTGGGTGCAAGGAAAATGTGTAGGTGATGATTCCACCCATACTCTTCTGAAACAGATCCCCTCTTGATAGTACGGTTATCCCTACGACTCAATTCCACCGAAAAGAAATGAAGGAAAATAATCCGTCTAAAGTGAAGTCCTCGAGGGGTAACAATCGCAAAGTGCCCTTATATTAGATCACCTGAAACACTTAGTGCACACGATTAGTCCGCAAACATATTGTCATCAAGCACCAAAACTACTTAAGGGATAAATATGCCCTTACAGCGGCGAACCGACAATCTGAAGTACTAGGAAGGAAACTAGGATTTGTGAGACAAGGGAAAATGAGTGCTGAGCATGCTTTCCTGAATAGAGGAAGCGTCGGTGGCTGCTGGGAATCGCTTCGTGAATGCATGATTAGGAAGGGGATCAATCATTCCTTCTAACGTGAATCACTCCTTTTTTTCTAGACATAAACAAAGGAAGGGATTGATCGCAGCGTCCGGTGCCTCATTGATTGCGACCTACTGCGTGCGTATGACCTTCTCGTGCTGGGTGAGGCCCAGAAGGCCAGCCCATACAATTTTTCTCGGATCACCGAATTTTTTTGGGCCATAGCCAGCCTACGTAACATATTTGGGGAGGGGCCCGTGAATTCTGGGGGCCTGGGGCGGTCGCCCCCCTGCCTCCCCTCACAAGGCCAGCCCTGCACTACCCCTACTTTGTCATTGAGTGAAATCACGCAAGCTTGAACCCAAAACCAAGCACCTCTCCCATTGCAAGAAAAACCAATCTAGTTGGCCAAACCAAACCGATAATTCGAAGAGAAATACAAAGATATTAAATCATGCATATTAGAATTCAGAGAAGATTCAAATAATATTTATAGATAAGCTAATCATAAATCCACAATTCATCGGATCTCGACAAACACACCGCAAAAGAAGATTAGATCAGATAGGTCTCCAGGAACATCGAGGAGAACATGGTATTGAGAATCAGAGAGAGAGGAGAAGCCATCTAGCTACTAGCTATGGACCCATAGGTCTGTGGTAAACTACTCATGCTTCATCGGAAGGGCAATAGGGTTGATGTGGATGCCCTCCATGATCGAATCTTCTTCCTGCAAGATGCCGAAAAAGGCCCCAATATGGGATCTCACGGGAACAGAAGGTTACGACAGCGAAAAAGTATTTTGGTGGACGCTTCTGGTGGTTTGGGAATATTTGGGAATTTATAGGCCAAAGAATAGAGTTAGAGGAGCTTCGAGGGACACACAAGGCAGGGGGCGCCCTCCACCCTCGCCGTTGCCTCGGGACTCTTCTGACTTGGTTCTCAAGTCCTACGGGTGTCTTCTGGTCCAAGAAAAATCATCGTAAAGTTTTATTCCATTTGGACTCCATTTGATATTCCTTTTCCGCGAAACTCAAAAACAAGGAGAAAAACAGAAACGGGCACTGGGCTCTGGGTTAATAAGTTACTCCCAAAGATAATATAAAATAGCATATTAATGCATATAGAACATTCGAAACAGATAATACAATAGCATGGAACAATAAAAAATTATAGATACATTGGAGACATATCAAGCATCCCCAATCTTAATTCATACTCCTCCTCGAGTAGGTAAATTTTTTGACGTGGAATGCTACCTAACATATTTATCCATGTAATTTTTGTTGGGGAACATAGTAATTTCAAAAAAAATTGTACGATCACACAAGATATATCTAGGTGATGCATAGCAACGGGGGAGAGTGTGTCCACGTACCCTCGTAGACCGAAAGCAGAAGCGTTATGTAACGCGGTTGATGTAGTCGAACGTCTTCGCGATCCAACCGATCAAGTACCGAACGCACGACACCTCCGTGATTTGCACACATTTAGCTCGGTGACGTCCCTCGAACTCTAGATCCAGCTGAGGCCGAGGGAGAGTTCCATCAGCACGACGACATGGTGACGGTGATGATGAAGTTACCGGCGCAGGGCTTCGCCTAAGCACTACGACGATATGACCGAGGTGGAAAACTGTGGAGGGGGGCACCGCACATGGCTAAAAGATCAACTTGTGTGTCTATGGGGTGCCCCCTCCCCCGTATATAAAGGAGGTGAGGGGAGGCCGGCCGGCCCTCCTTGGCGCGCCCCCAAGAGGGGAATCCTACTAGGACTCCAAGTCCTAGTAGGTTTCCACCTAAAGGGAGAGAGGGGGAGGAAGGAGAGGGAGAGGGGGAAGGAAAGGGGGGGCGCCCCCCTTCCTTGTCCTATTCGGACTCAAGGGGAAGGGGCGGCTGCCCCTCTATCTCTCTCCACTAAGGCCCATCGAGGCCCATTAGTTCCCCCGGGGGTTCCGATAACCCTCTGGCACTCCGGTTTTATCCGAAACTTCTCTGCAACACTTCTGGTGTCCGAATATAGTCGTCCAATATATCAATCTTTATGTCTCGACCATTTCAAGACTCCTCGTCATGTCCGTGATCACATCCGGGACTCCAAACAATCTTTGCTACATCAAATCACATAAACTCATAATACCAATCGGCATCAAACATTAAGCGCGCGGACCCTACGGGTTCGAGAACTATGTAGACATGATCCACATGGATCCACCAAAGACAAAGGGCGACTGAATCCCGCAAGATCTGCCAGAGACAAACCTCTACATTTCTTCTAACGAGGCTAGAAACACCACCGGGACGGGGGCTAGGCTGGGATAACTTTATTCCATCTTCAGAGATGTCAGGACCCCGACTCGATGTCACATCGATCTAGCTGGTAACACCTCATATCACTTTGCGGCCTCACGCACGGTATCCCCACGGGTGTCGTCTTACCTTTTCCCGGGACCGTTTGCGCCTTTTGGCTCGCGTATATGAAAGTGTCGCTAGCATCCATATGATAAAGAGCCCGGGCTGACATGACTAGTCGTAAACCCAAAGTGGCACAGACTTACAGGGACAGGCATCCATGACCCAGCTTCGAACGTGTCGGTCATCAGCAAGTGGGTCCGGGCTGTAGCACTGGGCTAGCAGGACTCCGGTAAACCGGGCTGTAGCGGGCTAACAGGACTCCGGTACTCAAAGCGTGACATTTCCCCGAAGGGACAGACACAGGAACGAAGAAGGACACATGCCGGCCAGCCTAAGTGTTCCAGAGCAGTAGCAA
>NC_041389.1:114279719-114327867 GCF_002162155.2 Triticum dicoccoides
CGTTTCGGCCACCAAATGAACCGCGGAGGCCACCGGAGTGAAGCTGAGGACGACCCGCGGCTCTTGGCGGAGTCCGTTGGGGTCGGGGTGGCCGGAGTCGACGGCGGCGAGCTCGGCTGCGGCGGCCGGGGTTCGGTCGTGCACGGGAACGGTGTTGCAGGGTGTTAGGGGGGGTGTTGGAGCGTGCTACGTGCTCCTAGTGAGATGTGGAGCACGATGGCGTGCTCGGTTGGGCGCTACGGCGATCGTGGCCACGACGGCGACATCGCCGGCGGCGTGAAGCTTTCGGCCGCGGTGGGGCTAGGGCCTAGGGGTCGGGAGAGAGCAGGGGAGAAGGGGGAAACGGTGGCGTAGCTCACCGCGGTTGCAGTGGGCGTCGAAGCGGGCTCGGGGACGCGTCGGAGACGACGAATTTGACGGCGACGGTGGTCGGAGTCCGAAGAGGGGAACGGCGACGTGGTGGCGATGCAGGGCTTCCGGGGACCCGTGGAGCGGTGGGGAGGAAGAAGGAGTCGAGGCGGAGCTTCTGAGCTGGCCGGGGAAGCGAGGGGTGGTCGGAGACGGTGGCTAAGGCGAACGGCGGCGACGGTGAGCTTCGGCCGTGAGAGAGAGAGAGTGAGGGAGAGCCGGGGGAGAGTGAATGGGGTGTCGGCGAGGTCGGGGCGACGACCAGAAGACGATCCACGCGGCGCAACGGCGACCAGGGCGATGCAGAGAGGCTGGGTGGTGCGTGGCGAGCTCGGGCGCGCCATGCTCACCTCCCTGCCTGCTCTGGCGAGGGGAAGCAGCTGGCTGGCACGGGCCAGCACAGTGCTGGGCCGGCTGGGCTGGGCCGCACAGGTAAGTCTTCCCCTTTCTTTTCTGTTTTCTGTTTTTATTTCATATAACTGCAACTTTGTTGAATTAAATAAAATACCTAGGCAACTCCAAAAATCACCAAACTACTCCTGGTCCATAGTTGGATTATTTCCAACATGAAACATTTTAGTTTGGAGATATTTGAGCATTTAAATATTTTATATAATTTTAAATGCCCAAATTCAAATAGTTATGATTTAATTCAAAACCCTAGGATGGCCTAGGAAAATGTGCACCACTTTTGGCAGAGGTTCTGAACCAAGGCAAAAATGATGGGCATTTTAGAAGGGCATTTCAGGTTCGTTGAAAAATTATTTTAGTAAACCCTAGTTGGTTTCAGAGGGGACTGGGGGTTCTGTCATCCCCATTTCAAGTTTCTGATGAATGAGTAAACATGATGCAACACTCTAATGCATAACTAGCTAGGGTGTGACAAGAGAGCCATCACCACCTCACATCTCTTAGTAGGACACAAACCCTAACAAAACTAAAAAAAATAAAAAAATGGAGCCCTCCCATCGGCAAGGGCCGGGATCCACCGCGCCTCCATGGCCCTAAGACCACATGAGATGAGGTAGACCGGCGGCGACTCATTGAGCATCTCTAACAAAACCCTAAATTTTAGCTTTTCATACGCCCTTCTAAAAAATTAAATCCTCAATTTCGAGGAGTTAAAAAAATACGTGCTACAGGAGTTCGGCCGAGTTGTGAGCTGTCCGATCTATAATGCATATGAGCCCTTTTCTTTATTTCCCAATTGCAATAGGAATGCATATATGGCTCTTTTTTGTGTGAAGCTTTTTTTGCGAGGTTGTGACAGAATCCTTTTGCAACGAGAGCTTTGTTGTAATTGCAATAGGACCCTTGTTGCAACTACAAACATGACTTTTTTGTGAGGCTGTAACATAACCCATTTGCAACAAGAGTCTGGTTACAATTGCAACATGCCCTTTGTTGCAAAAAAGAACATCTTCGATTGTGGTCCTTGTCCACTGCCAGGTCGTCTTCTCCGATGATGACATCGCCCTCCGTTGCCTCGGCCATGTTGACTCCTATGCGCCATGCCACCAGCCCCCGCAACTTACACTTGGCCACCTCATTGCAACCAAACCCGGTGAGTCGTTGCTTCTAGGCCATCTCCTCCACCCGCCTCGGCTCGGAGACCCTCAAGCCCAGCTCGCCCATAACCCGCTCGCCACCCCCTTACCCCGTGTGCCAGCACCCTTGTCAATCACACCTTTGTGGTGGCCTAGCCTCACCATTGTCAGTGGTTGCAACATTAACCTCGCCATCATGAGCCACCGATGTGGGGGTGTGGGGTCCAACTCTTACCTTCACCTAGGAGGTAGCCGCTATGCAACTGAACTTTGTTGTGGTCAAAGTGATCACCAGCAACACTTTCTCTCTTCTTTTGGTGATGCGTGCGTAGCCCTCCCTCAGGGCTTAGGGTATGCACTAGTACTTATGTGATCCATCTATCTACCTTGATTATGATTTTTTTGATGCTGATTACAATCATGGGCTTTGTTAATGGAGTTTAATATTATAATGTATCCCCCTCAAATTATCTTTGTGGTGAATTTAATCTTGCTCTTGCTATGAGTTTCTTTATGTTGGATTGAATCTTTTGGGAATGTGAAGCAGATTTTCTCCCTTGATGGTTTTGGCAATTCATGTCAACATACATGTTGTTGGACTAACACTTTCATCTAGTATATTTCAAGAAAGTTCAATGATGGCGTGGCATGGACATGTGATCGTGGATCCCTCAAAATGCTAAGAAAACACATTGGCAAAAGCTTTAAGACTCTACTTTTTTGGTTAAGTGATCAAAGATCACATTGAGACCATAGGAAAGCTAATACAATTAAAAGGGATGATGTTTTTATCATGAGTCATTTGCTCAAGTGCTTGAAGATATTGCTCCAAAACGCTCAACCACTTTCACACATTCCCAACTATCCAAAACCCTAAGTCCAAACTCGATCCCACCGAATTGCTCCTATCCGGACCCACCGAGATACTCAAGATAGTGCGAGAAGCTAAACCCTAGACACTCAGTACAACTGAGACGACATTCGGTCCCACCAAAGTGCAACAACCAAGTTTCTGTAACCCATCGACTTCATTTCAGAATCACCAAGATAAACCGGTCGGAATTACCAAGACGAGGAATCTGCTTAGGTCATCACATATCGGTCTCACCGAGTGGATTCATCTGGTCTCACTGAAACATCTAACGTTCGAATCTTTTGCACTGTTCATTCCCTGCTGAAATTTACCTTCGGTGTCACCTAGTTGTGTATAAAGTTTGTAATGGCTAGGTCTTTCGTGATGGCTATATTTACGCCTCCACCACCACTCACTCTCAGAGAGAGTAATCAGGATGAAACTACACTTCCAACATCCATTTTCTGAGAGAGAACCACCTACACTTGTGTTGAGATCAAGGCATTCCAATCCAACCATTTGAACCTTGATTTATAGCCTCCCCAATGTTTTTACACTCCAATACTTCTCCTACCCCAAGCCAAACCTATGAGAGAGTGATTGAGTGTTGAGGAGACTATCTTTTGAAGCACAAGAGCAAGGAGTTCATTATCAATAACATCTATTACCTTTTGGAGAGTGGTGTCTCCTAGATTGGTTAGGTGTCACTTGGGAGCCTCCAAGATCATGTCGAGTTAAACTAAGGAGTTTGTAAGGGGCAAGGAGATCGCCTACTTCGTGAATATCTACCCCAAGTGAGGCTAGTCCTTCGTGGATGTAAGCCATGATGGAATAGACAAGGTCACTTCTTGTGGACCCTTCATGGGTGGGGCCTCCGTGGACTCGCGCGGCCATTATGCTCCGTGGGTTGAAGTCTCCATCAATGTGCATGTACGATAGCACCACCTCTTGGAACCACGCCAAAAATCTATGTGTCTTCATTGCATTTAATCTTCCCATCTCTACTTCCTTTACTTTCTTGCACGTGCATGTTTATGGTACTCTGCTGCCCTATCTCTATATATGCATGTGTAGGAAATATTGGATGCAACTTAACTAGTGCTAAAGTCTGCCTAATTATCAAGAAAATTAAATAGTCTTGATCTCTAGATGAGATTGAATAGGGTTACAATTGTTCTCACAACTTGGAATTCCTCTTACAATAGCGAAGGGGGTGATGATGATGGAGATGAAAGGACCAAAACTAAGAAGTCCTCCAATGGTGTTTCGGATCCTCTCTTCTCCTGTTCTGGATGTGGTGGCGACGGCTAGGGTTGTCTTCTGCTCTCGGTCCCTTCACAAAAGTGTCTTGTATAGACGAGGTGGAGCTGTTGGCACTCCATACGAATGCTCATACATGCGCTTGCAATCGTACGGAACGACGTTGTTTGATCAGGTGCGCCTGGTGACTTGAGTCTCTTCATGGAAGTTTCTCTAATTGGCTTGATTTGCAGTAATCCTCTTTGTTTTTCTTCCAAATATGATATTTCCTGCCAAACAATGGAAAACTGATTTTCTTCTCATTCGAGGGATTAATGTTAGAAATATTCGAGAAGTAACAAAGATCCGGTGAAAACCAAATAAGAATCACTCGAAAAACATGACAAATTCTCAAGCCATCTGGGTTCCAGTTGTTACCTTCACCTAGGAGGTAGCCGCTATGCAATCGAACCTTTGTTGTGGTCAAAGGAATCACTGCCAACTCTTTCTCTCTTCTTATGGCGATGTGTGCGTAGTCCTCCATTGGGGCTGAGGGTATGCACTAGTACCTACGTGATCTATCTACACTACTAGGGAAAACCCTATACACAAAATCTTAGCAGCAGCGCGGCTAAAAAAGGAGCGCTGCTGCTAATTAGCAGTAGCGCGGGTGTGGAAAACCCGCTACTGACAAGTGTTTAGCAGTAGCACGCTCAGTGTAACCCGCGTTGCTACAAATATCGACCGACAATGCCCACCAAACTCCATTTAGCAGCAGCGTGGTGCCGCGAGCCGCGCTACTGCTAAAGCTGTAGTAGTAGCGTGGTTTTTCTGAGGTTGCTGCTGCTAATTTTCAAATTGGGCACACTTTTGGTCCTGGTTAGCAGTAGCGCTTGTGCCGAAAGCGTGCTGCTGCTACTTTCTTATCAGCAGCGCGTTTTACGTCCCGCGCTACTGTTAAGTCAGACCAGCCCACCACCTTTCCCCACCCGTCCTCCCCTCCCCCATCTCCTCTCTTCCCTTTCCCCTACCCCCCACATCCTCCCTCTCTCACTCTTCTTCTTCCTCAATACTTCTCCCCCATTACTCTCCCTCTCCTACCTACCTTTCTCTCTCTTCTATTGGAAAAGGCAGTGCCTAGGAGGCGTTTAGGCACGCCTAGGCGCTAGGCAATGGCCAAACGCCTCGCCTAGGGCATAAATGGAGGTCTAGGCAGGGCAAGCAAGGAATTGCCTACCCAAGAAAGAAATCATGCCACGTACTGCACTGATATGCCAAACGGGTTATATTACAATGGCAGTAGACAATTATTAACTTATTTATATGCCCTAAATGAATATCAACACCCATATAATAATCGCAAATACACTGCGAGCAAAACTATATTACCGCCTAGGCCGCGCCTAGGGCGCTTAGTCACCGCCTAGGCACTAGGCGAAGGCCAACCGCCTCGCTTACGCCTACCGCTTTTTCCAACCTTACTCCTAGCTAACTCCACCACCTCCATTAATGCATCTCCTTTCTCTTTTTCCTTCCCCCTCCACTAGTTGAAGTTGTCTCCTCCCAAATTAGCTAGCTAGGTAAATGTAGCATTTAGTTAAGTGACCTATTTGCCCCCTAACTAGATCTATCTGTTGGAAATATGCCCTAGAGGCAATAATAAAAGCATTATTATTATATTTCTTTGTTCATGATAATTGTCTTTATTCATGCTATAATTTTATTATCCAGAAATCGTAATACATGTGTGAATAACAGACACCAACATGTCCCTAGTAAGCCTCTGGTTGACTAGCTCGTTGATCAATAGATAGTCATGGTTTCCTGACTATGGACATTGGATGTCATTGATAACGGGATCACATCATTAGGAGAATGATGTGATGGACAAGACCCAATCCTAAACATAGCACAAGATCGTATAGTTCGTTTGCTAGAGTTTTCCAATGTCAAAGTATCTTTTCCTTAGACCATGAGATCATGTAACTCCCGGATACCGTAGGAGTGCTTTGGGTATACCAAACGTCACAACGTAACTGGGTGACTATAAAGGTAGACTACGGGTATCTCCGAAAGTGTCTGTTGGGTTGACATGGATCAAGACTGGGATTTGTCACTCCGTATGACGGAGAGGTATCACTGGGCCCTCTCGGTAATGCATCATCATAATGAGCTCAGAGTGACCAAGTGTCTGGTCACGGGATCATGCATTACGGTACGAGTAAAGTGACTTGCCGGTAACGAGATTGAACGAGGTATTGGGATACCGACGATCGAATCTCGGGCAAGTAACATATCGATTGACAAAGGGAATTGCGTACGAGGTTGATTGAATCCTCGACATCGTGGTTCATGCGATGACATCATCATGGAGCATGTGGGAGCCAACATGGGTATCCAGATCCCGCTGTTGGTTATTGACCTAAGAGTCATCTCGGTCATGTCTGCTTGTCTCCCGAACCCGTAGGGTCTACACACTTAAGGTTCGGTGACGCTAGGGTTATGAAGATATGTATATGCAGTAACCCGAATGTTGTTCGGAGTCCCGGATGAGATCCCGGACGTCACGAGGAGTTCCGGAATGGTCCGGAGGTAAAGAATTATATATAGGAAGTGCAGTTTCGGGCATCGGGACAAGTTTCGGGGTTATCGGTATTGTACCGGGACCACCGAAGGGGTCCCGTGGGCCCACCGGGTGGGGCCACCTGTCCCGGGGGGCCACATGGGCTGTAGGGGGTGCGCCTTGGCCTAGATAGGCCAAGGGCACCAGCCCCTATAGGCCCATGCGCCTAGGGTTTCCACCAAGGAAGAGTCCAAGTGGTGGAAGGCACCCCTAGGTGCCTTGGGGGGGAGGGAAACCTCCCCTTGGCCGCCACCCCCCCTAGTAGATGCCATCTACTAGGGCCGGCGCCCCCCCTGGCACCCCTATATATAGTGGGGGAGAGGAGGGACTTGACATACCAGCCCCTGGCGCCTCCCTCTCTCCCCGTTACGTCTCTCCCTTGTAGTATTGGCGAAGCCCTGCTGCTGTGACGCTCTGCATCCACCACCACGCCGTCGTGCTGCTGGATCTTCATCAACCTCTCCTCCCCCCTTGCTGGATCAAGAAGGAGGAGACGTCTCCCGTCCCGTACGTGTGTTGAACGCGGAGGTGCCGTCCGTTCGGCGCTTGGTCATCGGTGATTTGGATCACGTCGAGTACGACTACATCATCACCGTTCTTTTGAACGCTTCCGTGCGCGATCTACAAAGGTATGTAGATGCATCCGATAGCTCGTTGCTAGATGAACTCCTAGATGATCTTGGTGAAACGAGTAGGAAAATTTTTGTTTTCTGCAACGTTCCACAATAGTGGTATCAGAGCCAGGTTTATGCGTAGTTCTTCTTGCGCGAGTAGAACACAATTAGTTGTGGGCGTGGATTTGTCAACTTTCTTGCCGTTACTAGTCTTTTCTTGCTTCAGCGATATTGTGGGATGAAGCGGCCCGGACCAACCTTACACGTACGCTTACGTGAGACCGGTTCCACCGACTAACATGCACTAGTTGCATAAGGTGGCTGGCGGGTGTCTGTCTCTCCTACTTTAGTTGGAGCGGATTCGATGAACAGGGTCCTTATGAAGGGTAAATAGAAGTTGACAAATCACGTTGTGGCTTTAACGTAGGTAAGAAGATGTTCTTGCTAGAACCCTAATTCAGCCACGTAAAACTTGCAACAACAATTAGAGGACGTCTAACTTGTTTTTGCAGCAAGTGGTTTGTGATATGATATGGCCAAAGTTGTGATGAATGATGAATGATCTATATGTGATGTATGAGATGTTCATGCTATTGTAACAGGAATCACGACTTGCATGTCGATGAGTATGACAACCGGCAGGAGCCATAGGAGTTGTCTTTATTCTTTTATATGACCTGCGCGTCATTGAGAAACGCCATGTAAATTACTTTACTTTATTGCTAAACGCGTTAGCCATAGTAGTAGAAGTAATAGTTGGCGAGCAACTTCATGGAGACACGATGATGGAGATCGTGATGATGGAGATCATGGTGTCAAGCCTGTGACAAGATGATCATGGAGCCCCAAGATGGAGATCAAAGGAGCTATGTGATATTGGCCATATCATGTCACGTTTATTATTTGATTGCATGTGATGTTTATCATGTTTTGCATCTTGTTTACTTAGAACGACGGTAGTAAATAAGATGATCCCTCATACTAATTTCAAGAAGTGTTCCCCCTAACTGTGCACCGTTGCGACAGTTCGCTGTTTCAAAACACCACGTGATGATCGGGTGTTTTATTCAGACGTTCACATACAACGGGTGTAAGACAGATTTACACATGCAAACACTTAGGTTGACTTGACGAGCCTAGCATGTACAGACATGGCCTCGGGACACAGAAGACCGAAAGGTCGAGCATGAGTCGTATAGAAGATACGATCAACATGAAGATGTTCACCGATGTTGACTAGTCCGTCTCACGTGATGATCGGACACGACCTAGTTAACTCGGATCATGTTATACTTAGATGACTAGAAGAGGGATGTCTATCTAAGTGGGAGTTCATTATAATTTGATTAGATGAACTTAATTATCATGAACTTAGTCTAAATATTTTACAATATGTCTTGAAGATCAAATGGCCAACGTAGTCCTCAACTTCAACGCGTTCCTAGAGAAAACTAAGCTGAAAGACGATGGCAGCAACTATACGGACTGGGTCCGGAACCTGAGGATCATCCTCATAGCTGCCAAGAAAGATTATGTCCTACAAGCACCACTTTGTGACGCACCCGTTCTCCCTGCAGAACAAGATGTTATGAATGCTTGGCAGGCACGTACCAATGACTACTCCCTCATTCAGTGCGGCATGCTTTACAGTTTAGAGTCGGGGCTCCAAAAGCGTTTTGAGAGACACGGAGCATATGAGATGTTCGAAGAGCTGAAAATGGTTTTCCAAGCTCATGCCCGGGTCGAGAGATATCAAGTCTCCGACAAGTTCTTCAGCTGTAAGATGGAGGAAAACAGTTCTGTCAGTGAGCACATACTCACTATGTCTGGGTTGCATAACCGCTTGACTCAGCTGGGAGTTAATCTCCCGGATGATGCGGTCATTGACAGAATCCTCCAGTCGCTTCCACCAAGCTACAAGAGCTTTGTGATGAACTTCAATATGCAGGGGATGGAAAAGACCATTCCTGAAGTATTTGCTATGCTGAAATCAGCAGAGGTAGAAGTCAGGAAGGAACATCAAGTGTTGATGGTCAATAAAACCACTAAGTTCAAGAAAGGCAAGGGTAAAAAGAGCTTCAAGAAGGACGGCAAGGAGGTTGCCGCGCCCGGCAAGCAAGCTGCCGGGAAGAAGCCAAAGAATGGACCCAAGCCCGAGACTGAGTGCTTTTATTGTAAGGGAAGCGGTCACTGGAAGCGGAACTGCCCTAAGTACTTAGCGGATAAGAAGGCCGACAAAACAAAAGGTATATGTGATATACATGTAATTGATGTGTACCTTACTAGTGCCCGTAGTAGCTCCTGGGTATTTGATACCGGTGCAGTTGCTCACATTTGTAACTCAAAGCAGGGGCTGCAGAATAAGCGGAAACTGGCAAAGGACGAGGTGACGATGCGCGTCGGGAATGGTTCCAAGGTCAATGTGATCGCCGTCGGCATGCTGCCTCTGCATCTCCCTTTGGGGTTAGTTTTAAACCTTAATAATTGTTATTTAGTGCCAGCTTTGAGCATGAACATTGTATCGAGATCTCGTTTAATTCGAGATGGCTACTCATTTAAATCCGAGAATAATGGTTGTTCTATTTATATGAGAGATATGTTTTATGGTCATGCTCCTATGGTGAATGGTTTATTCTTTATGAATCTCGAACATGATGCTACACATGTTCACAATGTGAGTACCAAAAGAAGTAAGGTTGATAATGATAGTACCACATACTTGTGGCACTGCCGCCTTGGTCACATAGGTGTCAAACGCATGAAGAAGCTCCATGCAGATGGACTTTTGGAGTCTCTTGATTATGAATCATTTGACACGTGCAAACCATGCCTTATGGGAAAAATGACCAAGACTCCGTTCTCAGGAACAATGGAGCGAGCAACCAACTTATTGGAAATCATACATACTGATGTGTGCGGTCCAATGAGTGTTGAGGCTCGCGGTGGCTATCGTTATGTTCTCACCCTCACTGATGATTTAAGTAGGTATGGGTATATCTACTTAATGAAACACAAGTCTGAAACCTTTGAAAAGTTCAAGGAATTTCAGAGTGAGGTTGAAAATCAACGTGACAGGAAAATCAAGTTTTTACGATCAGATCGTGGAGGAGAATACTTGAGTCACGAGTTTGGCACACACTTAAGAAAATGTGGAATAGTTTCACAACTCACGCCGCCTGGAACACCTCAGCGTAATGGTGTGTCCGAACGTCGTAATCGCACTCTATTAGATATGGTGCGATCTATGATGTCTCTTACCGATTTACCGCTATCTTTTTGGGGCTATGCTTTAGAGAGTGCCGCATTCACTTTAAATAGGGCTCCGTCGAAATCCGTTGAGATGACACCGTATAAATTATGGTTTGGGAAGAAACCTAAGCTGTCGTTTCTAAAAGTTTGGGGATGCGATGCTTATGTCAAGAAACTTCAACCTGAAAAGCTCGAACCCAAGTCAGAAAAATGCGTCTTCATAGGATACCCAAAAGAAACTATTGGGTACACCTTCTACCTCAGATCCGAAGGCAAGATCTTTGTTGCCAAGAATGGGTCCTTTCTAGAGAAAGAGTTTCTCTCGAAAGAAGTAAGTGGGAGGAAAGTAGAGCTTGATGAAGTATTACCTCTTGAACCGGAAAATGGCATAACTCAAGAAAATGTTCCTGAGGTGCCTGCACCAACTAGAGAGGAAGTTAATGATAATGATCAAGATACTTCTGATCAAGCCCCTACTGAAATTCGAAGGTCCACAAGGACACGTTCCGCACCAGAGTGGTACGGCAACCCTGTCTTGGAAATCATGTTGTTAGACAACAGTGAACCTTCAAACTATGAAGAAGCGATGGCGGGCCCGGATTCCGACAAATGGCTAGAAGCCATGAAATCCGAGATAGGATCCATGTATGAAAACGAAGTATGGACTTTGACTGACTTGCCCATTGAGAGGCGAGCCATAGAAAATAAATGGATCTTTAAGAGGAAGACAGACGCGGATGGTAATGTGACCATCTATAAAGCTCGGCTTGTCGCTAAGGGTTATCGACAAGTTCAAGGGGTTGACTACGATGAGACTTTCTCACCGGTAGCGAAGCTGAAGTCCGTCCAAATCATGTTAGCAATTGCCGCATTCTACAATTATGAAATATGGCAAATGGACGTCAAAACGGCATTCCTTAATGGTTTCCTTAAGGAAGAATTGTATATGATGCAGCCGGAAGGTTTTGTCGATCCTAAGAATGCTGACAAGGTGTGCAAGCTCCAACGCTCGATTTATGGGCTGGTGCAAGCATCTCGGAGTTGGAACATTCGTTTTGATGAGATGATCAAAGCGTTTGGGTTTACACAGACTTATGGAGAAGCCTGTGTTTACAAGAAAGTGAGTGGGAGCTCTGTAGCATTTCTCATACTATATGTAGATGACATACTTTTGATGGGAAATGATATAGAACTCTTGGACAGCATCAAGGCCTATTTGAATAAGAGTTTTTCAATGAAGGACCTTGGAGAAGCTGCTTATATATTAGGCATCAAAATATATAGAGATAGATCGAGACGCCTCATAGGTCTTTCACAAAGCACATACCTTGATAAGATATTGAAGAAGTTCAATATGGATCAATCCAAGAAGGGGTTCTTGCCTGTGTTACAAGGTATGAAATTGAGCTCAGCTCAATGTCCGACCACGGCAGAAGATATAGAAGAGATGAGCGTCATCCCCTATGCATCAGCCATAGGTTCTATTATGTATGCCATGCTGTGTACCAGACCTGATGTTAACCTTGCCGTCAGTTTGGTAGGAAGGTACCAAAGTAATCCCGGCAAGGAGCACTGGACAGCGGTCAAGAATATCCTGAAGTACCTGAAAAGGACTAAGGAAATGTTTCTCGTTTATGGAGGTGACGAAGAGCTCGTCGTAAAGGGTTACGTCGATGCCAGCTTCGACACAGATCTGGATGACTCTAAGTCACAAACCGGATACGTGTATATTTTGAATGGTGGGGCAGTAAGCTGGTGCAGTTGCAAGCAAAGCGTCGTGGCGGGATCTACATGTGAAGCGGAGTACATGGCGGCCTCAGAGGCAACACATGAAGCAATATGGGTGAAGGAGTTCATCACCGACCTAGGAGTCATACCCAATGCGTCGGGGCCGATCAAGCTCTTCTGTGACAACACTGGAGCTATTGCACTTGCCAAGGAGCCCAGGTTTCACAAGAAGACAAGGCACATCAAGCGTCGCTTCAACTCCATTCGTGAAAATGTTCAAGATGGAGACATAGAGATTTGTAAAATACATACGGACCTGAATGTAGCAGATCCGTTGACTAAACCTCTCCCTAGAGCAAAACATGATCAACACCAGAATTCCATGGGTGTTCGATTCATCACAATGTAACTAGATTATTGACTCTAGTGCAAGTGGGAGACTGTCGGAAATATGCCCTAGAGGCAATAATAAAAGCATTATTATTATATTTCTTTGTTCATGATAATTGTCTTTATTCATGCTATAATTGTATTATCCGGAAATCGTAATACATGTGTGAATAACAGACACCAACATGTCCCTAGTAAGCCTCTGGTTGACTAGCTCGTTGATCAATAGATAGTCATGGTTTCCTGACTATGGACATTGGATGTCATTGATAACGGGATCACATCATTAGGAGAATGATGTGATGGACAAGACCCAATCCTAAACATAGCACAAGATCATATAGTTCGTTTGCTAGAGTTTTCCAATGTCAAAGTATCTTTCCTTAGACCATGAGATCGTGTAACTCCCAGATACCGTAGGAGTGCTTTGGGTATACCAAACGTCACAACATAACTGGGTGACTATAAAGGTAGACTACGGGTATCTCCGAAAGTGTCTGTTGGGTTGACATGGATCAAGACTGGGATTTGTCACTCCGTATGACGGAGAGGTATCACTGGGCCCTCTCGGTAATGCATCATCATAATGAGCTCAGAGTGACCAAGTGTCTGGTCACGGGATCATGCATTACGGTACGAGTAAAGTGACTTGTCGGTAACGAGATTGAACGAGGTATTGGGATACCGACGATCGAATCTCGGGCAAGTAACATATTGATTGACAAAGGGAATTGCGTACGGGGTTGATTGAATCCTCGACATCGTGGTTCATCCGATGAGATCATCGTGGAGCATGTGGGAGCCAACATGGGTATCCAGATCCCGCTGTTGGTTATTGACTTGAGAGTCATCTCGGTCATGTCTGCTTGTCTCCCGAACCCGTAGGGTCTACACACTTAAGGTTCGGTGACGCTAGGGTTATGAAGATATGTATATGCAGTAACCCGAATGTTGTTCGGAGTCTCGGATGAGATCCTGGACGTCACGAGGAGTTCCGGAATGGTCCGGAGGTAAAGAATTATATATATAGGAAGTGCAGTTTCGGGCATCGGGACAAGTTTCGGGGTTATCAGTATTGTACCGGGACCACCGGAGGGGTCCCGTGGGCCCACCGGGTGGGGCCACCTGTCCCGGGGGGCCACATGGGCTGTAGGGGGTGCGCCTTGGCCTAGATGGGCCAAGGGCACCAGCCCCTATAGGCCCATGCGCCTAGGGTTTCCACCAAGGAAGAGTCGAAGTGGTGGAAGGCACCCCTAGGTGCCTTGGGGGGGAGGGAAACCTCCCCTTGGCCGCCGCCCCCCTAGTAGATGCCATCTACTAGGGCCGGCGCCCCCCTGGCACCCCTATATATAGTGGGGGAGAGGAGGAAGTTGACATACCAGCCCCTGGCGCCTCCCTCTCTCCCCGTTACGTCTCTCCCTTGTAGTATTGGCGAAGCCCTGCTGCTGTGACGCCCTGCATCCACCACCACGCCGTCGTGCTGCTGGATCTTCATCAACCTCTCCTCCCACCTTGCTGGATCAAGAAGGAGGAGACGTCTCCCGTCCCATACGTGTGTTGAACGCGGAGGTGCCGTCCGTTCGGCGCTTGGTCATCGGTGATTTGGATCACGTGGAGTACGACTACATCATCACCGTTCTTTTGAACGCTTCCGTGCGCGATCTACAAAGGTATGTAGATGCATCCGATAGCTCGTTGCTAGATGAACTCCTAGAAGATCTTGGTGAAACGAGTAGGAAATTTTTTGTTTTCTGCAATGTTCCACAACACTATCTTTGTCAAGAAGAGCTTTGTGCACTTTTGATCTCCCTACATCATCATCTCCATCGTGTGCTTGATGTCGAGATAAAGGTGATTAAAATTTCATGCTTTTGCAAAATGGAAATATGTTTATGTGTGTGTGATATGATAATTGGGAGATATGATGGAAATTGTGTGTGTGGCATGAGTTAATGCCAAATTGTGCTTTTGAGTTGCCTATGTTTTGCCGAAATGTCGATTTATTTCCGTTTCAGCGAATTCCGGGCAAACTCTAGATCTATATATGTCCTATTTTAAAGGAAAGTCATGCCGAATTTTTGTATGACTTCGATGCATGCACGCATTTTTATAATCAATTTGTTTATTATTACCGTGCAGAGTTGACGATGGTCAGTGGAACGATGGTGGACAGGTGGTTGCGGTCGGCGGTGCAGGACATGAAAGAAATAACCAGACAGAGGTTTTATGTCCGTGTCAAAAATGCAAAGGAATAGTCGTGTCGAAGCGCACCTGCTCATGACTGGTTTCATGGATGGCTATACTCGTGGATAATTGAAGATGAGGATGACGATGTTGAGGATGCCGATGGGGCAGGTGATACGTCCATTTTGCATCATGCTTTTATATCAATATTTATTGCATTATGGGCTGTTATTACACATTATATCTCAATACTTATGGCTATTCTCTCTTATTTTACAAGGTTTACCATGAAGAGGGGGGATGCCGACAGCTAGAATTCTGGCTGGAAAAGGAGCAAACGTTGGAAACCTATTCTGCACATCTCCAAAAGTCCTGAAACTCCACGAAACAACTTTTTGGAATTAATAAGAATTTCTGAGCGAAAGAAATATGCGAGGGGGCCCACATCCTGTCCAGGAGACAGGGGGCGCCCCCCATAGGGCGCGCCCCCTATCTCCTGGGCCCCCTGGTGGGCCTCCGGCGTCCATCTTCTGCTATATCATCGCTTTTACCCTGGAAAAAATCATGGGCAAGCTTATGGGACGAAACTCCGCTGCCACAAGGCGGAACCTTGGCGGAATCAATCTAGGGCTCCGGCGGAGCTGTTCTGCCGGGGACACTTCCCTCCGGGAGGGGGAAATCATCACCAACGTCATCACCAATGATCCTCTCATCGGGAGGGGGTCAATCTCCATCAACATCTTCACCAGCACCATCTCCTCTCAAAACCCTAGTTCATCTCTTGTATCCAATCTTGTATCAAAACCACAAATTGGTACCTGTGGGTTGCTAGTAGTGTTGATTACTCCTTGTAGTTGATGCTAATTGATTTACTTGGTGGAAGATCATATGTTCAGATCCTTTATGCATATTATTACTCGTCTAATTATGAACATGAATATGCTTTGTGAGTAGTTACATTTGTTCCTGAGGACATGTGTGAAGTCTTGCTATTAGTAGTCAAGTGAATTTGGTATTCGTTCGATATTTTGATGAGATGTATGTTGTCTTTTCCTCTAGTGGTGTTATGTGAACGTCGACTACATGACACTTCATCATTATTTGGGCCTAGAGGAAGGCATGGGGAAGTAATAAGTAGATGATGGGTTGCTAGAGTGGCAGAAGCTTAAACCCTAGTTTATGCGTTGCTTCGTTAGGGGCTGATATGGACCCATATGTTTAATGCTGTGGTTAGGTTTACTTTAATACTTCTTTTGTAGTTGCGGATGCTTGCAATAGGGGTTAATCATAAGTGGGATGCTTGTCCAAGTTAGGGCAGTACCCAAGTACCGGTCCACCCACATATCAATTTATCAAAGTACTGAACGCGAATCATATGAACGTGATGAAAACTAGCTTGATGATAATTCCCAATGTGTCCTCGGGAGCTCCTTCCTCATTATTAGAAATTGTCCAGGCTTATCCTTTGTTACATAAACGATTGGGCCACCTTGCTGCACTTTATTTACTTTATTTACTTGTTACTCGTTACTATTTATCTTATCACAAAACTATCTATCACCTACAATTTCAGTGCTTGCAGAGAAAACCTTACTGAAAACCGCTTATCATTTCCTTCTGCTCCTCGTTGGGTTCGACACTCTTACTTATCGAAAGGACTACTATTGATCCCCTACACTTGTGGGTCATCAAGACTCTTTTCTGGCCCCGTTGCCGGGGAGTGTAGCGCTTTTGGTGAGTGAAACTTGGTAAGGAAACATTTATATAGTGTGCTGAAATTTTCTGTTACTTGTCACTATGGAAACTAATCCTTTGAGGGGCTTGTTTGGGGTATCTTCACCCCAACCAGAAGAGCAAAGAGTTGCTCCTCAACCTACTGAACTTTATGAAAATATTTAATTTGAGATTCCGTTGGGTATGATAGAAAAAATGCTAGCTAATCCATTTGCAGGAGATGGAACATTGCATCCCGATTTACACCTTATCTTTGTGGATGAAGTTTGTGGATTATTTAAGCTTGCAGGTATTCCCGATGATGTTGTCAAAAGGAAGGTCTTCCCTTTATCTTTGAAGGGAGATGCATTGACATGGTATAGGCTATGTGATGATACGGGGTCTTGGAATTATAAGCGACTGAAGTTGGAATTTCACGAGAAGTTCTATCCTATGCATCTTGTTCATCGTGATCGTAATTACATATATAATTTCTGGCCTCGCGAAGGAGAAAGCATCGCTCAAGCTTGAGGGAGGCTTAAGTCAATGTTATATTCATGCCCCAATCATGAGCTCTCTCGGGAATGATTATTCAGAATTTTTATGCTCGACTTTCTCTTGATAATCGCAACTGATACGTCTCCAACGTATCTATAATTTTTGATTGTTCCATGCTATTATATTACCCCTTTTAGATGTTTATGGGCTTTATTTTACACATTTATATCATTTTTGGGACTAACCTACTAACCGCAGGCCCAACCCATATTGCTGTTTTTTTGCCTATTTCAGTATTTCGAAGAAACTGAATATCAAACGGAGTCCAAACGGAATGAAACATTCGGGAGCGTGATTTTTGGAACAAATCTGATCCGGAGAGCTTGGAGTGCAAGTCAAGAAGCCTCCGAGGGCCCCACGAGATAGGAGGCCCCCCCTGTAGGGCGCGCCCCCTGTCTCGTGGGCCCCTCGGGCGGCCACCGACGTACCTCTTCCTCCTATACATACCTACGTACCCCGAAAACATCCAGGGGCACCACGACACACAATTTACACCGCCGTAACCTTTTGTATCCGCGAGATCTCATCTTGGATCCTTCACTGGCACTCTGTCGGAGGGGGAATCAACCATGGAGGGCTTCTACATCAACATCCTTGCCCCTCCGATGAGTTGTGAGTAGTTTACCACAGACCTACGGGTCCATAGTTATTAGCTAGATGGCTTCTTCTCTCTTTCTGGATCTCAATACAATGTTCTCCCCCTCTCTTGTGGAGATCTATTCGACGTAAACTCTTTTTGCGGTGTGTTTGACGAGATCCGATGAATTGTGGGTTTATGATCAAGTTTATCTATGAATAATATTTGAATCTTCTCTGAATTCTTTTATGTATGATTGAGTTATCTTTGCAAGTCTCTTCGAATTATCAGTTTGGTTTGGCCTACTAGATAGATCTTTCTTGCCATGGGAGAAGTGCTTAGCTTTGGGTTCAATCTTGCGGTGTTCTTACCCAGTGACAGAAAGGGTTGCAAGAAACATATTGTATTGTTGCCATTGAGGATAAAAAGATGGGGTTTATATCATATTGCATGTGTTTATCCCTCTACATCATGTCATATTGCTTAATGCGTTACTCTGTTCTTATGAACTGAATACTCTAGATGCAGGCAGGAGTCGGTTGATGTGTGGAGTAATAGTAGTAGATGCAGGCAGGAGTCGGTCTACTTGTTATGGACGTGATGCCTATATACATGATCATGCCTAGATAATCTCATAACTATGCGCTTTTCTATCAATTGCTTGATAGTAATTTGTTCACCCACCGTAATACTTATGCTATCTTGAGAGAAGCCTCTAGTGAAACCTATGGCCCCCGGGTCTATCTCTTATCATATATGTTTTCAATCTACCTTTATTTGCATATTTACCTTTTGCATCTATATCATAAAATACCAAAAATATATTTATCTTATCATACTATCTTTATTAGATCTCACTTTCGCAAGTGGCCGTGAAGGGATTGACAACCCCTTTATTGCGTTGGTTGCGAGTTCTCAGTTTATTTGTGTAGGTGCGTGGGACTTTTGAGGAGCCTCCTACTGGATTGATACCTTAGTTCTCAAAACTGAGGGAAATACTTACGCTACACTTTGCTGCATCACCCTCTCCTCTTTGTGGAAAACCAACGCAAGCTCAAGACGTAGCAAGAAGGATTTCTGGCGCCGTTGCCCGGGAGGTCTTCTCTCAAGTCAAGACATACCAAGTACCCATCACAAACCCATATCCCTCGCATTTACATTATTTGCCATTTGCCTCTCGTTTTCCTCTCCCCCACTTCTCCCTTGCCGTTTTATTCGCCTTCTCTTTCCCAATCTCCTCCTCTCGTTTGCTTGCCTTTTGTTTGCTCGTTTACCTTGTCATCATGCCTAGTTCCTTATCCGCTCCTATGTCTCCCGAGTTTGAAGTTCTTCACTTCAAGCAAAGGCAAGGAGAAAATTTAAAAGATGCTTGGTATAGGATGATGGAATCTTATCGCAAGTGCACCCTAGAGGTGAACTTTAGAATTCTTCTTCATAATTTTTATGTTGGGTTAAATATGACGCATAGACAACTCTTGGATTGCATTGCCAAGGGAAATTTCATTGAAATTGATCCCTGTATTGCGCATGAAATTATAGAGGGAATAGTGGGAACACTACCCCAAAAGGGAGGATCACATCCTACCCAAGAAGAAACCCAAGTGTTTGGAAAGATTTGCGAAGTAACAAATATTTTACAAAAGTCTCTTGAGCCTCTTAAAAGTGTTAGCGGAAATCTTCACCGCATGAATATGTTGATTACTCTTTGCAATAAGGAGTTGGATTCTTTAGATCTAAAAATTTCCGATTATGAAGGGAAGCGGAAAGAACCTCCCGGATTCGAGCATGACTCCGCTAAAAAACTGAAAATACAAGATGACACTCGTTAGATCTATCTTCGCTTTTGTGCCTAGCTAGGGGCGTTAAACGATAGCGCTAGTTGGGAGGCAACCCAATTTTCTTTATTTTTTTGTTTTTGCTCCTTTTTAGTAATAAATCTTGCATCTACCTTCTGTTTAGGTGTGTTTTTATCTTTTAATTAGTGTTTGTGCCAAGTAGAACCTATAGGATAACCTACGACGATAGTTGATTTGATTCTGCTGAAAAACAGAAACTTTGCGCGCACGAATATAATTTTGTTAAATCACAGGAATGTGATTTTGCATTGATTCTTTTTTCTGCTGTTCAACAGACAAATTGTACAGAACTTCCTATTTTGGTAGGATTTTTAGAGTTCTAGAAGTTTGCATTAGTTACAGATTGCTACAGACTGTTCTGTTTTTGACAGATTCTGTTTTTCGTGTGTTGTTTGCTTATTTTAATGCATCTATGGCTAGTAATTCAGTCTATGAACCATAAAGAAGTTGGAATACAGTAGGTTTAACAAGAAATTAAATAAAGAATGAGTTCATTGCAGTACCTTATGTGGTGGTTTTGTTTTCTTTCACTAACGGAGCTTATAAGATTTCCTGTTGAGTTTTGTGTTGTGAAGTTTTCAAGTTTTGGGTAAAGCTTTTATGGACTATGGAATAAAGGGTGGCAAGAGCCTAAGCTTGGGGATGCCCATGGCACCCCAAGATATTCAATAATATCCAAAAGCCTAAACTTGGGGATGCCCCGGGAAGGCATCCCCTCTTTCGTCTTCGTTCATTGGTAACTTTACTTGGAGCTATATTTTTATTCGCTACATGATATGTGTTTTTCTTGGAGCGTCGTGTACTATATTAGTCTTTGCTTTTTAGTTTACCACAATCATCCTTGCTGTACACACCTTTTGGGAGAAGCCTATTTGATTAGAATTTGCTAGAATACTCTATGTGCTTCACTTATATCTTTTGAGCTTGATAGTTTTTGCTCTAGTGCTTCACTTATAACTTTTAGAGCACGGTGGTGTCTTAATTTTGAAGAAATTACTAGTCTCTCATGCTTCACTTATATCCTTTTGAGAGTCTTTTAGAACAGAATGGTATTTTCTATGGTCATAAAGTTGGTCCTAGAATGATGAGCATCCAAGTGCGGTATAATAAAAACTATCATAGGAAGTGAATTGGATACTATGATCAACTTGATACTTGATAATTGTTTTGAGATATGCAGGTAGTGATATTAAAGTCATGCTAGTTGGGTGATTATGAATTCAAAGAATGCTTGTGTTGAAGTTAGCAAATCCCGTAGCATGCACGTATGGTTAAAGTTGTGTAACAAATTTGAAACATGAAGTGTACTTGGCTTGTGCATCCTTATGAGTGGCGGTCGGGGACGAGCGATGGTCTTTTCCTACCAATCTATCCCCCTAGGAGCATGCGCGTAGTACTTGAACTTTTGATGACTTCTAAATTTTTGCAACAAGTATATGAGTTCTTTTGACTAATGTTGAGTCCATGGATTATACGCACTTTTACCTTTCCACCTTTGCTAGCCTCTTCGGTACCGTGCATTGCCCTTTCTCACCTTGAGAGTTGGTGCAAACTTCGCCGGTGCATCCAAACCCCGTGATACGATACGCTCTATCACACATAAACCTCCTTATATCTTCCTCAAAACAGCCACCATACCTACATATTATGGCATTTCCATAGCCATTCTGAGATATATTGCCATGCAACTTTCCACCGTTCCGTTCATCATCATGACATACTTTACTTTTGTCATATTGCCATTGCATGATCTGTCATGTGGGGCACGTCTTACAGACGTGGGCCGCGCGGCCAGGAGCAGCCGGCGGCCGCATCAGGCAAGGCGCAGGCTGGACAGGAGTCCTGATCCGGGCACATTAGTTCCTAGACTAGTTTATTTCGTATAGGTTTCTAGTTTGTTATTAGCCCATAGGGCCTTTATATATCAGACAGTTAGCACCCTTTAGGGATAAGCAATAAAGTTATTTCCTTCTATCTTCCCCTCCCGCATCATAGAGCAGCCAGGCAAAAACCCTAGCGCTCCTATCCACCGCGACTACGAACTACGTAGTCGAGGTCCTGCTGTCTTGGGCACCGAGGCCCTTGACAACTTGGTATCAGAGCCCCTGACGGCCCTCCTTCGCAAGGATGGTTTCTCTTGGTCGCCGGAGGCGGCAGCAGCTTTTACCACCCTCAAGACGGCAATCACCACGGCTCCCGTCCTCGCGTTACCGGATTTTACACGGCCGTTCATCGTCGAGTGTGACGCATCGACGTACAGTTTCGGGGCCGTCCTTCTTTAGGACCACCACCCGGTGGCTTTCTTTAGCCGGCCAGCCGCGCCACGTCACCGTTCCCTGGCAGCGTATGAACGGGAACTCATCGGCCTGGTGCTCGCGATTCGCCATTGGAGGCCGTACCTATGGGGGCGTCAGTTTGTGGTAAAAACGGATCATTACAGCCTCAAATTTCTGCTTGACCAGCGTTTGGCCACCATCCCGCAGCATCATTGGGTTGGCAAACTCCTGGGATTCGACTTTACGGTGGAGTACAAGGCAGGTAGTACCAACACGGTGGCGGATGCACTTTCCCGCCGTGACACGGAGGAGACGACGCTCATGGCGGTCTCAGGGCCTCGTTTCGACTTCATCAATCGCCTCCGGCAAGCGACATCCACTGATCCGGCGCTCGTCGCACTGCGGGAGGATATCACGGCAGGTGCGCGGCAACAGCCTTGGGCGCTCTCCGACGGCCTCGTTACTTTCAACGGCCGCCTCTACATTCCGCCGTCATCCCCGCTACTCCAGGAGATTCTCAGTGCTGTGCACGATGATGGGCATGAAGGCGTCCTGCGCACATTGCATCGTCTCCGCCGCGATTTCCACGCACCTAACCTTCGCAAGACGGTGCAGGAGTACATCCGCACTTGCGGTACTTGCCAGCGGTACAAGTCCGAGCACTTGCACCCCGCTGGGCTGCTACTGCCGCTGCCGGTACCCACGGGCGTGTGGACTGACATCGGCATCGACTTCGTGGAAGCGCTTCCTCGAGTAGGCGGGAAGTCTGTCATCCTCACCGTGGTGGATCGCTTCAGCAAGTATTGCCATTTTGTGGCGTTAGCCCACCCATACACGGCAGAGTCAGTGGCACAGGTGTTCTTCGCTGAGGTTGTTCGTCTCCATGGCGTGCCGCAGTCCATGGTCTCTGACCGCGACCCCGTCTTCACCTCCGCTTTTTGGCGAGAGCTCATGCGCCTCACGGGGACAAAGCTGCACATGACGTCAGCATTTCACCCGCAGTCGGATGGTCAAACGGAGGCTGCTAACAAGATCATTGTGATGTATTTACGGTGTCTTACCGGGGATCGTCCCAAGCAGTGGCTCCGGTGGCTTCCCTGGGCTGAGTACATATACAACACCGCCTACCAGACAGCAACCCAAGAGACTCCGTTCAAGCTTGTGTATGGCCGTGACCCTCCCACTATTCGCTCTTACGAGCCCGGCGACACACGGGTGGCTGCAGTGGCCAGGAGCATGGCTGAGGGCGACGAACTTATCGAGGACGTCCGCTATCGTCTACAACAGGCACAGGCGGTCTATAAGTCCTACTACGACAGACGTCATCGGGACATTCGGCATGAGGTGGGCGATTGGGTTTGGCTTCGCCTTCGACAGCGCGCCGCGTCCTCTCTCAACTTGCCAACCAGGGGCAAGCTCAAGCCACGATTCTATGGGCCGTACCGCATTTCAGAAGTGATCAACGACGTGGCATACCGTCTTGAGCTTCCGGCACGCTCGCGCCTCCATGACGTGTTCCACGTGGGCCTCCTCAAGAAGTTCTTCGGCATTCCTCCAACTACACCGCCGGGATTGCCTTCGATCCACAACGGGGCGGCTGTTCCAGAACCAGAGCGCGTGACTCGTGCACGCCTAGCACGCGGCGTTCGCCAGCTACTCGTCCACTGGAAGGGTGAAGCAGCTTCGTCAGCTACATGGGAGGATCTTGACAGTTTCGTCGAGCGCTACCCCGCTTTTCAGCTCGAGGACGAGCTGCTCGTCGAGGGGGGGAGAGATGTCATGTGGGGCACGTCTTACAGACGTGGGCCGCGCGGCCAGGAGCAGCCGGCGGCCGCATCAGGCAAGGCGCAGGCTGGACAGGAGTCCTGATCCGGGCACATTAGTTCCTAGACTAGTTTATTTCGTATAGGTTTCTAGTTTGTTATTAGCCCATGGGGCCTTTATATATCAGACAGTTAGCACCCTTTAGGGATAAGCAATAAAGTTATTTCCTTCTATCTTCCCCTCCCGCATCATAGAGCAGCCAGGCAAAAACCCTAGCGCTCCTATCCACCGCGACTACGAACTACGTAGTCGAGGTCCTGCTGTCTTGGGCACCGAGGCCCTTGACATGATCATGTAGTTGACATCATATTTGTGGCAAAGCCACCAAGCATTATTTTCATACATGTCACTCTTGATTCATTGCACCATCCCGGTACACCGCCGGAGGCATTCATATAGAGTCATATCTTGTTCTAGTTTCGAGTTGTAATTCTTATGTTGTAATCAATAGAAGTGTGATGATCATCATTATTAGAGCATTGCCCAAAGAAAGAAAAAGAAAAAAAAAAGAAAAAAAAGAAAATAAATAAAAAGGGCAACGTTACTATCTCTTTTTCCACACTTGTGCTTCAAAGTAGCACTTTGTTCTTCATGTAGTGAGTCTCATATTTTGTGCTTCAAAGTAGCACCTTGTTCTTCATGTAGTGAGTCTCATAAGTTGTCTTTTTCATACTAGTGGGAATTTTTCATTATAGAACTTGGCTTGTATATTCCTACGATGGGCTTCCTCAAATACCCTAGGTCTTCGTGAGCAAGCAAGTTGGATGCACACCCACTAGTTTTCTTTTGTTGAGCATTCATTTATAGCTCTAGTGCATCCGTTTCATGGCAATCCCTACTCCTCATGTTGACATCAATTGATGGGCATCTCCATAGCCCGTTGATTATCCTCGTCAATGTGAGACTTTCTCCTTTTTGTCTTCTCCACACAATCCCCATCATCACATTCTATTCCACCCATAGTGCTATATCCATGGCTCACGCTCATGTATTGCGTGAAGGTTGAAAAAGTTTGAAATTATTTAAGTATGAAACAATTGCTTGGCTTGTCATCTGGGGTATAGAAGTTGGGAACATCTTTGCGTGACGAAAATGAAGCATAGCCTAACTATATGATTTTGTAGGGATGAACTTTCTTTTGCCATGTTATTTTGAGAAGACATGATTACTTTGATTAGTATGCTTGAAGTGTTACTATTTCTTATGCCAATATGAACTTTTATTTTTGTATTCATTTGGATTTGAACATTCATGCCACAATAAATAAAATTACATTATGAATTATGCTAGGTAGCATTCCACATCAAAAATTCTCTTTTTATCATTTACCTACTCGAGGACGAGCATGAATTAAGCTTGGGGATGCTTGATACGTCTCCAACGTATATATAATTTTTGATTGTTCCATGCTATTATATTACCCCTTTTGGATGTTTATGGGCTTTATTTTACACATTTATATCATTTTTGGGACTAACCTACTAACCGGAGGCCCAGCCCATATTGCTGTTTTTTTGCCTATTTCAGTATTTCGAAGAAAAGGAATATCAAACGGAGTCCAAACGGAATGAAACCTTCGGGAGCGTGATTCTTGGAACAAATCTGATCCGGAGAGCTTGGAGTGCAAGTCAAGAAGCCTCTGAGGGCCCCACGAGATAGGAGGGCGCCCCCCGTGTAGGGCGTGCCCCCTGTCTCGTGGGCCCCTCGGGCGGCCATCGACGTACCTCTTCCTCCTATATATACCTATGTACCCCGAAAACATCCAGGGGCACCACGAAACACAATTTCCATTGCCGTAACCTTATGTATCCGCGAGATCTCATCTTGGAGCCTTCGCCGGCACTCTGCCGGAGGGGGAATCAACCACGGAGGGCTTCTACATCAACATCCTTGCCCCTCCGATGAGTTGTGAGTAGTTTACCACAGACCTACGGGTCCATAGTTATTAGCTAGATGGCTTCTTCTCTCTTTTTGGATCTCAATACAATGTTCTCCCCCTCTCTTGTGGAGATCTATTTGATGTAAACTCTTTTTGCAGTGTGTTTGTCGAGATCCGATGAATTGTGGGTTTATGATCAAATTTATCTATGAATAATATTTGAATCTTCTCTGAATTCTTTTATGTATGATTGAGTTATCTTTGCAAGTCTCTTCGAATTATCAGTTTGGTTTGGCCTACTAGATTGATCTTTCTTGCCATGGGAGAAGTGCTTAGCTTTGGGTTCAATCTTGTGGTGTTCTTACCCAGTGACAGAAAGGGTTGCAAGACACGTATTGTATTGTTGCCATCGAGGATAACAAGATTGGGGTTTATATCATATTGCATGTGTTTATCCCTCTACATCATGTCACCTTGCTTAATGCGTTACTCTGTTCATATGAACTTAATACTCTAGATGCAGGCAGGAGTCGGTCGATGTGTGGAGTAATAGTAGTAGATGCAGGCAGGAGTCGGTCTACTTGTTATGGACGTGATGCCTATATACATGATCATGCCTAGCTAATCTCATAACTATGCTCTTTTCTATCAATTGCTTGAAAGTAATTTGTTCACCCACCGTGATACTTATGCTATCTTGAGAGAAGCCTCTAGTGAAACCTATGCCCCCCGGGTCTATCTCTTATCATATTTGTTTTCAATCTACCTTTATTTGCATATTTACTTTTTGCATCTATAGCATAAAATACCAAAAATATATTTATCTTATCATACTATCTTTATTAGATCTCACTTTAGCAAGTGGCCGTGAAGGGATTGACAACCCCTTTATTGCGTTGGTTGCGAGTTCTAAGTTTGTTTGTGTAGGTGCATGGGACTTTTGAGGAGCCTCCTAGTGGATTGATACCTTGGTTCTCAAAACTGAGGGAAATACTTACGCTACACTTTGCTGCATCACCCTCTCCTCTTCGAGGAAAACCAACGCAAGCTCAAGACGTAGCAACAACCTACTCGATACTTCCTGTGCTGGTTCTTATATGTTGAAGACTGTTGATTTCAAATGGGACTTATTGGAAAGAATTAAACGCAACTCTGAAGATTGGGGTTCCGACGATGGTAAGGAGTCAGGTATGACACCTAAGTTCGATTGTGTTAAATCCTATATGGATACTGATGCTTTCCGTGGATTTAGCTCTAAGTATGGACTTGACTCTGAGATAGTAGCTACTTTCTGTGAATCTTTTGCTACTCACGTTGATCTCCCTAAAGAGAAGTGGTTTAAATATAATCCTCCTGTTGAAGTTAAAGTAGTTGCACCTATTACAGTCGAAGAAAAGACTATTACCTATAGTGATCCTATTGTTCCTACTGCTTATGTTGAAAAACCTCCTTTTCCTGTTAGGATGAAGGATCATGCTAAAGCTTCGACTGTTGTACGTAAGAGTAATACTAGGACTTATACACCTCCTGAGCAAATTAATGTTGAACCTAGTATTGCTATGTTTCAAGATCTCTTGGATGAGGATTTAGATGGGCATGTTATTTCTTTCTGTGGTGAGACTGCTAATATTGCTAGACCCGATACTAAGACACGTAGACCTGTCGTAGGCATGCCTGTTATTTCTGTTAAAATAGGAGATCATTGTTATCATGGCTTATGTGATATGGGTGCTAGTGGTAGTGCGATACCTTATGATCTATATAAAGAAATTATGCACGACATTGCACCCGTTGAATTAGAATACATTGATGTTACTATTAAGCTTGCTAATAGGGATACCATTAAACCTATTTGGATTGTTAGAGATGTTGAAGTTTTGTGTGGGAAGGTTAAATACCCTGCTGATTTTCTTGTTCTTGGTTCCCCACAAGATGATTTTTGTCCCATTATTTTCGGTAGACCCTTCTTGAATACAACTAATGCTAAGATTAATTGTGAAAATAATATTGTCACTGTTGGCATAGATGGTATGTCTCATGAGTTTAATTTTGCCAAGTTTAGTAGACAACCTCATGATAGGGAACCACCTAGCAAGGATGAAATTATTGGTCTTGCTTCCATTTCTATTCCTCCAACTGATCCGTTAGAACAATATTTGCTAGACCATGAAAATGATATGTTTATGAAGGAAAGGGAGGAAATAGATGAAGTGTTCCTTAAACAGGAACCTGTGCTGAAACATAACCTTCCCGTTGAAATTCTTGGGGACCCCCCTCCACCCAAGGGTGATCCCGTGTTTGAACTCAAACCATCACCTGATAATCTTAAGTATGCTTATCTTGATGAAAAAGAAATATATCATGTTATTATTAGTGCTAGCCTTTTAGAGAAAGAAGAAGAAAGATTATTGAAAACTCTGAAGAAGCACCGAGCTGCTATTGGATATACTCTGGATGATCTTAAGGGTGTTAGTCCCACGTTATGCCAACACAAAATTACATTGGAGGACAATGCCAAACCAGTTAGAGATCCTCAAAGACGATTAAATCCCAAGATGAAGGAAGTGGTAAGAAAGGAGATACTAAAGCTCCTTGAGGCAGGTATTATTTATCCCGTTGCTGATAGTGAATGGGTAAGCCATGTTCATTGTGTTCCTAAAAAGGGAGGTATTACCGTTGTTCCTAATGATAAAGATGAATTGATCCCGCAAAGAATTATTACAGGTTATAGGATGGTAATTGATTTCCATAAGTTAAATAAAGCTACTAAGAAAGATCATTACCCTTTACCTTTTATTGATCAAATGCTAGAAAGACTATCCAAACACACACATTTTTGCTTCTTAGATGGTTATTCCGGTTTCTCTCAAATACCTGTGTCAGCGAAGGATCAATCTAAAACTAATTTTACTTGCCCATTTGGACTTTTGCCTATAGACGTATGCCTTTTGGTTTATGTAATGCACCTGCTACCTTTCAAAGATGCATGATGGCTATATTCTCTGATTTTTGTGAAAAGATTTGTGAGGTATTCACGGATGACTTCTCAGTCTATGGATCCTCTTTTGATGATTGTTTGAGCAACCTTGATCGAGTTTTGCAGAGATGCGAAGACACTAGTCTCGGCTTGAATTGGGAAAAGTGTCACTTTATGGCTAATGAAGGCATTGTCTTGGGGCACAAGATCTCTGAGAGAGGTATTGAAGTTGATAAAGCCAAAGTTGATGCTATTGAAAATATGCCATGTCCCAAGGACATAAAAGGTATAAGAAGTTTCCTCGGTCATGCCGGTTTTTATAGGAGGTTCATTAAGGACTTCTCTAAAATCTCTAGGCCTCTGACTAATTTATTGCAAAAAGATATTCCTTTTGTCTTTGATGATGATTGTGTAGAAGCATTTGAAACACTTAAGAGAGCTTTGATCACTGCACCTATTGTTCAGCCACCTGATTGGAATTTACCTTTTGAAATTATGTGCGATGCTAGTGATTATGCTGTAGGTGCTGTTCTAGGGCAAAGAGTCGATAAGAAATTGAATGTTATCTAGTATGCTAGTAAGACTCTTGATACTGCCCAGAGAAATTATGCTACTACTGAAAAATAGTTCTTAGCAGTTGTGTTTGCATGTGATAAGTTTAGATCTTATATTGTTGATTCCAAAGTCACTATTCACATTGATCATGCTGCTATTAAATATCTTATGGAAAATAAAGATGCTAAGCCTAGGCTCATTAGATGGGTTCTCTTGCTCCAAGAATTTGACTTGCATATTATTGATAGAAAGGGAGCTGAGAACCCCGTTGCAGGTAACTTGTCTAGGTTAGAGAATGTTCTTGATGACCCACTGCCTATTAATGATAGCTTTCCTGATGAATAACTAGCGGTCGTCAATGCTTCTCATACTGCTCCTTGGTATGCTGATTATGCTAATTACATTGTTGCTAAATATATACCGCCTAGTTTCACATACCAGCAAAAGAAAAAGTTCTTTTATGATTTAAGACATTACTTCTGGGATGATCCACACCTTTATAAAGAAGTAGTAGACGGTGTTATTAGACGTTGTGTGCCTGAGCATGAACAGGAACAAATTCTACGTAAGTGTCACTCTGAATCTTATGGAGGACACCATGTTGGAGATAGAACTGCACACAAGGTACTACAATCTGGTTTTTATTGGCCTACTCTCTTCAAAGATGCTCGTAAGTTTGTCTTATCTTGTGATGAATGCCAAAGAATAGGTAACATTAGTAGACGTCAAGAAATGCCTATGAATTATTCTCTTGTTATTGAACCGTTTGATGTTTGGGGCTTTGATTATATGGGACCTTTTCCTGCCTCTAATGGTTATACACATATTTTAGTTGCTGTTGATTACGTTACTAAGTGGGTAGAAGCTATTTCAACTAGTAGTGCTGATCATAACACTTCTATTAAGATGCTTAAAGAAGTTATTTTTCCGAGGTTTGAAGTCCCTAGATATCTTATGACTGATGGTGGTTCACATTTTATTCATGGTGCTTTCCGTAAAATGCTTGCTAAGTATGATGTCAATCATAGAATCGGATCTCCTCATCATCCGCAGTCTAGTGGTCAAGTAGATTTGAGCAATAGAGAGCTCAAATTAATTTTGCAAAAGACTGTGAATAGATCTAGAAAGAATTGGTCCAAAAAACTTGATGATGCATTATGGGCCTATAGAACTGCATACAAAAATCCTATGGGTATGTCTCCTTATAAGATGGTTTATGGAAAAGCATGTCATTTACCTCTTGAACTTGAACATAATGCATATTGGGCTATCAAAAAGCTCAATTATGACTTCAAACTTGCCGGTGAGAAGATATTATTTGATATTAGCTCACTTGATGAATGGAGAACCCAAGCATATGAGAATGCCAAGCTTTTCAAGGAAAAAGTCAAACGCCGGCATGATAAGAGGATACAAAAGCGTGAGTTTAACATAGGAGATTATATGTTATTATTCAACTCTCGTTTAAGATTTTTTTGCAGGAAAACTTCTCTCAAAATGGGAAGGTCCCTACGTTATCGAGGAGGTCTATCGTTCTGGTGCTATAAAAATCAACAACTTTGAAGGCACAAATCCGAGGGTGGTAAACAGTCAAAGAATTAAACACTATATTTCAGGTAATCCTATCAATGTTGAAACTAATATATTGAAACCGTAACCCCTGAGGAATACATAAGGGACACTTTTCAGAACGTTCCAGACTCCAAAAAGGTATAGGTAGGTGGTACGGTAAGTAAACCAACTCCAAAACAACTCCAATGGCAATTTTTATCAGTTTTGGATTATTTAAGAATTTTAGGAAGAAAGAAGTAGTCCGAAAGGGACACGAGGCCCCCACGAGAGTGGAGGGCGCCCCCCCTATAGGGCGCACCCCCTGTCTCGTGGGCACCTCGTGTGCCTCCCGGACTCCGTTTTCTTGCACGTTATGTATTTTGGTCAGTAAAAATTCATTATATATACTCCCGAAGGTTGTGACCACCGTATCACACAAATATCCTCTGTTTTTGTTTCGATCTGTTCCTGTAGCAGATTTGGAGCAAGATGTCGTCCCAAGATTCGGAGGGAGAGAGCTATATGGCTGACTATATCGCAAACCCAAAAGTATACGAGGATGTGGAACATTATGGCTGGACCACGGGGGAAGAAGAAGATTATGATCCAAAGGGGAAGGAGGAGACAAGCTCCGATGAAGAGGACGATCCACTACCTCAACCTGGCGATATGCATGTGGAGTTCAAGAAGTCAAGCCTCCCTAAGGTTCAATCTATCCCACCACGTTTTTTGCAGGACAGCAAGGCGGCATTATGCAAAAAGATAATGAAACTTGAGCTCGAGAATGAGGATCTGAGGGAGGAAAATTTTAGCCTCAGACGCAAGCTAGAGAAGAAAAATGCAACAACTCCACCATCACCACCTCCGAGGACATCAACACATGGGTATGGGCACTCCCCTTGGCAACTGCCAAGCTTGGGGGAGGTGCCCCGGTATCGTATCACCATCACAATCCTATCTTTACCGCTTTATTTAGTTCGATCCTTTTAGTAGTATCTTGATCTAGTAGTTTGAAGTTTAGATATCAAGTAGTTTTGAGTTTTGCTTTGTGATCTCTTTTTTGTAATCAAGTCCGTGAGCTATCTATAATAAAGATTAGTGTTGAGTCAAGGGCTTTGCTATGAGCTATGATCTTGAGATAGTAGAAAGAATAAAAGAGTTCATATTGATCTTATGGATAGTGATAACTTCACACATAGAAAGTATGAGGCATAAAAATTGTTGAGAGTTGATAAACTTAGCCTTGGTCATCGTTGCAATTAATAGGAAGTGATAAGGAAAGAGGGGTTCACATATAAATATATTATCTTGGACACCTTTTATAATTGGTATCACTCATTAAGTATGACATGCTAAAAGAGTTGACGTTGGACAAGGAAGACAACGTAATGGTTTATGTTTTTCGACATCTCAGTTAAAGTATATTATCATTGACCTTCCAAACATGTTGAGCTTGCATTTCCCCCTCATGCTAGCCAAACTCCTTGCACCAAGTAGAGATACTACTTGTGCTTCCAAATACCCTTAAACCCACTTTTGCCATGAGAGTCCACCATACCTACCTATGGATTGAGTAAGATCCTTCAAGTAAGTTGTCATGTTGCAAGCAATAAAAAATGCTATCTAAATATGTATGACTTGTTAGTGCAGAGAAAATAAGCTTTGTACGAACTTGTTGTGGAAGTAATAAAAGCGACGGACTGCATAATAAAGGTCCACATACAAGGGGCAACATAAAGTGACGTTCTTTTGCATTAAGATTTTGTGCATCAACCCTAAACGCACATGACAACCTCTGCTTCCCTCTGCGAAGGGCCTATCTTTTACTTTATGTTTTGTTTTTACCTTATGCTTGAGTCAAGGTGATCCTCACCTTTCCCTTTTTCATTTTATCCTTTGGCAAGCTCTTCGTGTTTGAAAGATCATGATATATATATCCAATTGGATGTAAGTTAGCATGGGCTATTATAGTTGACATCACCTCAAGGTGAATACATTGGGAGGCAACACAATAAGCCCCTATCTTTCTCAGTGTCCGGCTGAAACTCCATAACCACAAGTATTGCGTGAGTGTTAGCAATTATAGAAGACTACAAGATAGTTGAGTATGTGAGCTTGCTGAAAAGCTCTATTGTTGACTCTTTCTGATGTTACGATAAATTGCAATTGCTTCAATGACTGAGATTATAGTTTGTTACTTCTCAATGAAGTATTTGAACCATACTTGACATTGTGAATTGATTGTCACTTGAGCATAGGAAATCATATGACAAAATCTATATATGTTGTTGTTATTAGGATGATCATGATGCCCTCATGTCCGTATTTTATTTTTATCGACACATCTATCTCTAAACATGTGGACATATTTTTCGATTTCGGCTTCCGCTTGAGGACAAGCGAGGTCTAAGCTTGGGGGAGTTGATACGTCCATTTTGCATCATATTTTATATTAATATTTATTGCATTATGGGCTGTTATTACATATTATATCTCAATACTTATGGCTATTCTCTCTTATTTTACAAGGTTTACCATGAAGAGGGGGGATGCCGGCAGTTGGAATTCTGGCTGGAAAAGGAGCAAACGTTGGAAACCTATTCTGCACATCTCCAAAAGTCCTGAAACTCCACGAAACAACTTTTTGGAATTAATAAGAATTTCTGAGCGAAAAAATATGCCAGGGTGCCCACACCCTGTCCAGGAGACAGGGGGGCGCGCCCCCCTATAGGGCGCGCCCCCTATCTCCTGGGCCCCTGGTGGGCCTCCGGCGTCCATCTTCTGCTATATCATTGCTTTTACCCTGGAAAAAATCGTGGGCAAGCTTACGGGACGAAAATCCGCCGCCACGAGGCGGAACCTTGGCGGAATCAATCTAGGTCTCCGGCGGAGCTGTTCTGCCGGGGACACTTCCCTCCGGGAGGGGGAAATCATCACCAACGATCCTCTCATCGGGAGGGGGTCAATCTCCATCAACATCTTCACCAGCACCATCTCCTCTCAAAACCCTAGTTCATCTCTTGTATCCAATCTTGTATCAAAACAACAAATTGGTACCTGTGGGTTGCTAGTAGTGTTGATTACTCCTTATAGTTGATGCTAATTGATTTACTTGGTGGAAGATCATATGTTCAGATCCTTTATGCATATTATTACTCCTCTGATTATGAACATGAATATGCTTTGTGAGTAGTTACGTTTGTTCCTGAGGACATGGGTGAAGTCTTGCTATTAGTAGTCAAGTGAATTTGGTATTCGTTCGATATTTTGATGAGATGTATGTTGTCTTTTCCTCTAGTGGTGTTATGTGAACGTCGACTACATGACACTTCACCATTATTTGGGCCTAGAGGAAGGCATGGGGAAGTATGTCACGTCCAATATGCGACCCTATCCAAAAGGAACTCGAATGTCCCACCAAGGATAGACCCGCATATTGAGACGCTTTTGCAAGGTGGATATCATTACATCAACATTACATAATAGATGGGGATACATCCAATACATACAATGTCACATGAATACAACATCACATCATACATAAGATCAACATCCGACTACGGATGAAAACACAAACAGAAGCTCAACCAATATCCACCCTGCTAGCCAAGGCTGCCGACCTGGAACCTATCCCCCGATCGAAGAAGCAGAAGAAGAACTCAACGCAAGCAAGCATCGCTCTCGCGTCATGATCATCGCATAAACCTGTACCTGCAATTGTTGTTGTAGTAATCTATGAGCCACGAGGACTCAGCAATCCCATTACCATGGGTATCAAGACTAGCAAAGCTTAATGGGAAAGGAATGGGTAAAGTGGTGAGGTTGCAGCAGCGGCTAAGCAAGTATGGTGGCTAACATACGCAAATAAGAGCGAGAAGAGAAGCAAAGGAACGATCGTGAAGCTAGCAATGATCAAGAGGTGATCCTGAACACCTACTTACGTCAAACATAACACAGAAACCGTGTTCACTTCCCGGACTCCGCCGAGAAGAGACCATCACGGCTACACACGCGGTTGATGCGTTTTAATTCGGATCTGGTGTCAAGTTATCTACAACCGGACATTAACAAATTCCCATCTGCCACATAACCGCGGGCACGGCTCTTGAAAGTTTATACCCTGCAGGGGTGTCCCAACTTAGCCCATGACAAGCTCTCGCGATCAACGAAGGAATAGACCTTCTCCCAGGAAGACCCGATCAGTCTCGGAATCCCGGTTTACAAGACATTTCGACAATGGTAAAACAAGACCAGCAAGACCGCCCGATGCGCCGACAATCCCGATAGGAGCTGCACATATCTCGTTCTCAGGGCAACACCGGATGAGACAGGCTACGAGTAAAACCAGACTTCGAGTTTCCTCGAGGTGGCCCCGCAGGCGGCTCGGTTCGGACCAACACTTAGACAAGCACTGGCCCAGGGGGGCTAAAATAAAGATGACCCTTAGGTTGGCCGACCCAAGGGAAGGGTATAGGTGGTGGTGAGCAAATGGTAAAACCAAGGTTGGGCCTTGCTGGACAAGTTTTATTCAAAGCGAACTGTCAGGGGGGTCCCATAAATCACCCGACCGCGTTAGGAACGCAAAATCCGGGAACATAACACCGGTATGACGGAAACTAGGGCGGCAAGAGTGGAACAAAACACCAGGCATAAGGCCGAGCCTTCCACCCTTTACCAAATATATAGATGCATTAATAATATAAAAGATATTGTGATATCCCAACATAATCCTGTCCACCATGGAGAAATCTTCAACTTCACCTGCAACTAGCAACACTATAAGAGGGGCTGAGCAAAAGCGGTAACATAGCCAGGCAACGGTTTGCTAGGAATGGTGTCAATGGTTAGAGGTTCATGGCAATTTGGGAGGCTTGATGAGCAAAAGATAGGTAACGCAGCATAGCGATAGAACGAAGCAACTAGCATAGCAATGATAGTAGTGAGATCCAGGGTAGCGGTCATCTTGCCTGAAATCCCGCAAGGAAGAAGAACGAGGTCCATGAAGAAGACGAACGGGCGTAGAAGAACCAAGCGTAGTCGAACGAATCCTCACGATCGCAACATTACCAGAACTACGAAGCAACACCGAAAAAAACAAACAACATGGTAAATGCACAAGCATAAACATGGCATGATGCACAAACAAGTATGATGCATGTCCGGTTTAATGAGGCATGGCATGGCAAAGTGCAACAAACAATACTACCAGTTAAGTGGAGCTCAATATGCAACGAGTTGCATATTGACAAAACACCACATTGACATATTTAGTTTAATCTCGTTTAAGCTACCAAACAATATTAAATGTTATTAAACATGGCAAGGGTGAAGCATAACTAAACTAGGTATTTAGGCAAGTTTAAATGAGGCCGGAACAACAAACAATAATTCCGGAAACTCCCCATATGTCATTTAGCAATTTAAAGTAGACAACAATTTTAAACATTTTAATTGTTGTTATCATGATGCGGATGACATATGCAAGTTTTATGCAATTTTATGAAAATGTTGACATGAGCATATTATGAATCATTTGGTCGCCATGGCGGAACAAAACGGGTGTCACGGCAACGAATCCAAAAATGATGCCACGACAACATATCGGTTCCGGTAGCTCACGGAGATACTGGTGCAAAAGGAAGTGAGCGTGAGCGTGTCATGCAAGGATGGTGGGGTGATCCCGGATTCCAAGTTCCCACGGGACGACGGCATGGCAAACGAGGACGAACGTGCAAAGACATCTCGGGCACGGTGCAAACACAAGCATCTCATACAACACAAGCACTCGGTCCACGGGTGATCGTCTCGTTGGTTATACCTTTGAAGCGTGCATTTCGGGGCGGTTCAAAAACGTAAGGGAAGTAGTCGTTCACGGGTCGTCGTGGGAAGTAGTTGTTCACGTGGCGGCGGTAGTGGAAGTAGTCGTACACGGCTGCTGTAGTTGTACACGTTTTCGTAGATGTTCAGGTCGGCAGTAGTGGTACACATTTTGTAGATGAACTTGGGTGTCGTGGTACTTGGCGTTATCCATGTACTTGGCGTTCCGGTCCTGTAGTCGTACTAGGCATCTGGTGAACTTGGCGAAATCCACGAAGGTGTCCTTGGGCGTTCCTGGTTGCCGCGTCTTGGCAAATCGAAGGGGATCTTGGCGTCCATGCAACCGACAGCGGAGGTGCACGAAACCAGCGGCAGAGGACAATCCGCAGCCGTGGCTCTCAAGATCGGCAACGAAGGCAGTGGAAGATAGCCTACGGATCGCTGGAGGAGCTTGGGCGTGGAAGGAGGGAGCAGCAGCGATGTGGGTCTCGCGTAGGAGATGGGGTCGTGGTCACGGCGTAGACGAAAGCAGATGGCGACGCGAGGCAGGGGCACCGGAGTTGGCCTCCAATGGCGGCGCGGGAGGCCAGGCGCGGTGTCCTGGCAAGGCAACGACGCGGAGGAGGGCCAACGAGGGGGCGCGACAGAGCTCAGCGGCAGGAGGGAGCAAGACGCAGAGGCAAGAAGGCGCGGCGGCAGCCATGGCCTCGGCGAGGGGGTCGGGTTCGAGGCTCCTGTGGCGCCATGGCTGCACGAGCTCGTGGACGGAGCTGTAGGCACGAGCAGCCGAAGGAGGGCGTCGGGTAGACGAGGAGGCGGGCGAGGAGGTCCTGGCATGGTGGCGAGCTTGAGGTGGCTGACGACGGAGAGATGCAGGCGCGAGCAGGAGGTTGGGCGCGCGGCGCTCGCGCGCAGAGGCGACGGGGGAAAGGGATGGAGGTGCGCACAGGCGAGGAAGAACCAGGGAAGAGAAAGGGGGTGTGCTGGAGCATGCCGGTGCGATGGACGGAGGAAGATCAGGCGCGGGTGCGACTCTGCTCCTCTCTGCGTGTGGCGGCGCAGGAGGAGGACGAAGAGGAGAGGGTGGAGATGGGGATCGGGCAGGGGAGAGGGGATCGATCGACTAGGGTTAGGAGGGGTTTTAGGTGGGCTGGCTGGGCCGGCTTGGTTGGCCGGGCCTAAGAGGCCGGCTGGGCTGCAAGGCTGCTGGGCTTCTTCTCTCCCTCTCTACTCTTAAAACAGAGAAAAAGAAAGGAAAGGGAAGAAAAGAAAAGGTTAGAGAAAGAGTTTGGGCATGGGGATTATTTTCCCGAACTCACAAAAATGAGCTACATCCAGGAAAATAAAAGTGGCATGATAGAAAGATTTAGATTCAAATCCATTTGAATTTAATTCAAATGGTTTGAACTAGGACAAAGATTTAGAAGAGTCCAAAAATGTTGAGATTTTTGGTGGAGCTCCGGAAAATGATGAAAGAAATTATGGGCAAGGTTTGGAGACCAAGAATTAAGATAACAAAGGCATTGGGATAATTTGCAAGTGTGTTAAGGTGATTTCCAAATTAAAGAAATATTTAATATAGCTCCCTAATATTGGGATGATATGTTATAAAGAGAAGTCACCATTGTGAGTATCCCTCGATTTAAATGGACCGAGGATCCATACAATTTATTTAGATGAGTTTTTAAAAGGGTTGCATGATGACATGATGCAATGCAAATGATGAATGCATGACATGAACAAAAAGCAAAACGAAGACAAAAACCCAACCACGAAGGAAATAACATATCACATCTCATCTCCGGAAAAGGCAAGAGTTGGAGTTACGAATATGGAAAGTTGTATCCGGGGCGTTACAACACTCCACCACTACGAGAGGATCTCGTCCCGAGATCTAGGATGGCACCAGAGGGAAAAGGAAGAGGAAGATAAGAGGTAAACTAAGTTGCTTCTTCGACAAACGAGTGAAACCATGAACCTTGGGAGGTTGAGAAAAAAGAAAGAAAGAAAACAACAAAGATGAACAAGATTGCAAACAATCCGTTAGAAAAGAGGAACGAGGAACATTACGATAACTTGAAGGTTGAAAGACATGGAAATAAGAGCTTCACGAACGAAAAGAATATGACCACCTCGGTATAAAGAGATAGCCAAGGAACAAGAATGACAGAATTTGGACAGCACTCCGGTAGAAAAGAGAAGAAAACTTGATGAGATGAAAAGATATTGAAGAGATGATACAGCACTCCGGTTAAATGGATAAGCCAGAAAAACATGATCCTCACAATTCGAGATGATGAGTGAAAAGAGCAACATCACAATGCCTCCGGAAGAAAGAATAGAAGATAGATCATTGGAATAACATAATGTAGGAGAAAATGCCAACTTCTGCCACAAATGAGCTTGGAACGCACCCTTCCAAGAAGGTTATAACGGAGTTGTTGCAAAACCAACAACGAAAAGAATATGCTTGTAGTGGGCTTATGGAAAACATCTCAAGACTATGAGGTGACAACCAGCCACTAATGGAAACAATTGATTTGATTGAGAGCACCAAAAGATGAAAAAACTTCTTCACCGAGATGAGAAGGAGAAAATTGGATCATAGATACGCACCACAAATAGCAACATTCCTTAGGGAAGGTTTTAGGTGAAATATGACACAAGATAACTCCAACAAAGGGATTGATGGATTTAAAATACCTCATTCTTGACAACAATATGAATCATGAAACATGAAGGAAATTGTCAAGAGTGACATAACACCACCTCAAAAGATAAGGTAGAAAGAATTGCACTTTAGAATGCAAGATGAAGAATACTTGAGCTCCTCAAAACAAAACATGTGTTGAGCACCATGTTTATTTTAGAGTATAGCTTGGCGGGTCATAACTTGAAGAGAAATCTTAAAGAACAATTGAAGAATGAAAAGAATCCTTGACGAACCACCATGTTGAGCCTCCATGAAGAACTCCGGTAACAAAAGGATGATAAAAAGAAAGAGAAGTTGAAAACATAATGTGAAGCCTTGCCATGATTTAGATGGAGCTTCGCGATGATATAACCGAGAGAACTTGGAACTCCGAAAATAAAAGATGATCTTAGAACCGAGAATTTATTCCTCAAGAACAAACTCCAAAGGAAACAATTAATCACTTGGATGAAACACTAATAAGAATTACGTTATGCAAATCCTTCACCAATTTAAATTGATGACAAGCAACGGATTTGGCATACTACTTATTCTCGTAGAAAGGATTAAAAGAGATATAGCACAAGCTTGAGAAGGTATTCGTGAACCACCGGTGGGATTTGGAAACAACGAATGAATTGATATGATAACGAAGGAAGTGAAATCTTGAACAACCCACCGTAAGAATTGAAAATGAAAGTAGCAAAGTCACACTTCACCGGAAAGAATTGGAAAACGAGTGAAGATACTTGAGGGGATTTAGATACATGAGAACAAAGAGAACATGAACTGAATAGAGGATATTTGAACGATTCACCGGTAAGATTTGGATAATGATAGCTACACGCTGAGAATGAAGAATTATGACATGATGGCCTTCGGAGGAAAGAAATGGAAACAACTCATGAAATGCTCCGGATGGGTGAAAAGAATTCTCACAATCGAAAACAATTATGAGGATGGCATGAAGCTAGAGCCATGAATCTCTAGAAGAACGGGTAAGGATTTAAGAGGAACTCTTCTTCGGTCTTCAAAATTTGAGAATGATGATGAGAACCACCATGACAATTGTTGAGGCACTCCGGAATGAAAATTGGAAAGGTTGAACCAACAATGAAAAGAATTTGAAAACGACCTTGGAGAAGGCATGTGACTGATGAAAATTCATTCTTACGTCAAACTTGGAAATGAATTTGATAATCGCTCCTGATAATTCAAAGAGTCAGGTAAGATCCTGGGAAAAGACCTGTGGGTTAGGGCCCACTAAAAGGAAACACCAATGAACGATTAGTTGAAAGGGGGGATTGCACCGGTTGAATTAAATGGCTTGAATGAGATAATAATCTCCAAATAGCTTGAACGGATTAAGAATGGAAACACAAATCTTGTGAGATATCTTCAGCACTCCAGAACAAATGAATAGGAAGAAGTGAATGATTAAGAGGTGCATCGGCATGAGAAAAGCATTAGAAACGAGGAAAGGAATATGATGAATAGTGAAAGCTTGAATTGGATCCACCGGAGAAGAAACAACAATGAAGGACGATGAACTTGAAGCTCGTGAGCATCTTCACGAGGGATCACCGGATCAGAACATTGATTGAAAAGAGTGAAGTGACTTCACATGAATAAATGGATACTTGATTAAGAAATCTGAGTCCTTGAAGAAAAAGGGTGGGAGGGTGGTGAAAAACAAAGACAACTTGGGATGAACAAAACAAACACCGTTGAGAAAACATAGAATTGATCTTGCGGATGGGGAGAATGATGGGATCATCTTGAAGAGAAGCGCACCGGCTGGAAAAGAATTAACATGACAACCTCAATGATCAAAAAGGATTAGTACTCACATAGAAATATGAGAACACCATTTAGGAAAGGTATGGATTCAACATTTGACTTTGAAGCAACTCAATTACCACAATTCAAAACAAAACAAAGGATTTGGCTTGCAGAATAAGCCAGAAACAAACACATATGATAGAGATTTACCCAGTCCCATATCATGCATCTGTCGGAAAGATATTCTAGGAGCTACTTGAATTCCCACCTATAAACTCCCGAAACTTTCTGGTTATGCAATCTGGTGTTGGGGATACAGGGGAAGCAATATATCTCACCGAAACTAACAATACCTACATCCAAGCTGTATCCATCCGTCAACACATAACCAAGAAACCTTCAGAAATCGTGTACCTCAACCTTCGAAAAGCATCCGTTATACAAGCTATGGCAATACTCCCGAACTCCCCAGTACTGGGTGACGTCGAGGTTATCTCACCAACAACTGCATAAAAGAGATTTTCGATGTCGGCAAAACTCAGCTATTCCAGAACTGCAACGATAAAATTATGACGACAACACCTCGGAGCTCAACTCCCCGGGACACTGCCACAACCCCTAAATGTCAGGAGGCACCAAGAACAATGTTCTCGTCATAATAATATCGGAACGATCCCAAGATACCCGCGTGAACCTAAAATAAATTTAGTGAAATTTGAGGAGAGGAAAGACAAAACATCTACGTCAGGAGACCTCACCAGAGCGACGAAGGGGCTGAGGAGTAAAAAGAATTCCTACTCTCCGATATATATAATCCTAAGACTCAAAATAGTTTTTTTTCTAGACTCAACAACGGCCAACAAACAAGGGGGCTCCTATGGTCGGTCGAGGCTCTGATTACCAACTTGTCACGCCCAATATGCGACCCTATCCAAAAGGAACTCAAAGGTCCCACCAAGGATAGACCCGCATATTGAGACGCTTTTGCAAGGTGGATATCATTACATCAACATTACATAATAGATGGGGATACATCCAATACATACAATGTCACATGAATACAACATCACATCATACATAAGATCAACATCCGACTACGGATGAAAACACAAACAGAAGCTCAACCAATATCCACCCTGCTAGCCAAGGCTGCCGACCTGGAACCTATCCCCCGATCGAAGAAGCAGAAGAAGAACTCAACGCAAGCAAGCATCGCTCTCGCGTCATGATCATCGCATAAACCTGTACCTGCAACTGTTGTTGTAGTAATCTGTGAGCCACGAGGACTCAGCAATCCCATTACCATGGGTATCAAGACTAGCAAAGCTTAATGGGAAAGGAAGGGGTAAAGTGGTGAGGTTGCAGCAGCGGCTAAGTAAGTATGGTGGCTAACATACGCAAACAAGAGCGAGAAGAGAAGCAAAGGAACGACCGTGAAGCTAGCAATGATCAAGAGGTGATCCTGAACACCTACTTACGTCAAACATAACACAGAAACCGTGTTCACTTCCCGGACTCCGCCGAGAAGAGACCATCAGGGCTACACACGCGGTTGATGCGTTTTAATTCGGATCTGGTGTCAAGTTATCTACAACCGGACATTAACAAATTCCCATCTGCCACATAACCGCGGGCACGGCTCTTGAAAGTTTATACCCTGCAGGGGTGTCCCAACTTAGCCCATGACAAGCTCTCGCGATCAACGAAGGAATAGACCTTCTCCCAGGAAGACCCGATCAGTCTCGGAATCCCGGTTTACAAGACATTTCGACAATGGTAAAACAAGACCAGCAAGACCGCCCGATGCGCCGGCAATCCCGATAGGAGCTGCACATATCTCATTCTCAGGGCAACACCGGATGAGACACGCTACGAGTAAAACCAGACTTCGAGTTTCCCCGAGGTGGCCCCGCAGGCGGCTCGGTTCGGACCAACACTTAGACAAGCACTGGCCCGGGGGGGCTAAAATAAAGATGACCCTTGGGTTGGCCGACCCAAGGGAAGGGTATAGGTGGTGGTGAGGCAAATGGTAAAACCAAGGTTGGGCCTTGCTGGACAAGTTTTATTCAAAGCGAACTGTCAGGGGGGGTCCCATAAATCACCCGACCGCGTTAGGAATGCAAAATCCGGGAACATAACACCGGTATGACGGAAACTAGGGCGGCAAGAGTGGAACAAAACACCAGGCATAAGGCCGAGCCTTCCACCCTTTACCAAATATATAGATGCATTAATAATATAAAAGATATTGTGATATCCCAACATAATCCTGTCCACCATGGAGAAATCTTCAACTTCACCTGCAACTAGCAACGCTATAAGAGGGGCTGAGCAAAAGCGGTAACATAGCCAAGCAACGGTTTGCTAGGAATGGTGTCAAAGGTTAGAGGTTCATGGCAATTTGGGAGGCTTGATGAGCAAAAGATAGGTAACGCAGCATAGCGATAGAACGAAGCAACTAGCATAGCAATGATAGTAGTGAGATCCAGGGTAGCGGTCATCTTGCCTGAAATCCCGCAAGGAAGAAGAACGAGGTCCATGAAGAAGACGAACGGGCGTAGAAGAACCAAGCGTAGTCAAACGAATCCTCACGATCGCAACATTACCAGAACTACGAAGCAACACCGGAAAAAACAACAACATGGTAAATGCACAAGCATAAACATGGCATGATGCACAAACAAGTATGATGCATGTCCGGTTTAATGAGGCATGGCATGGCAAAGTGCAACAAACAATACTACCAGTTAAGTGGAGCTCAATATGCAACGAGTTGCATATTGACAAAACACCACATTGACATATTTAGTTTAATCTCGTTTAAGCTACCAAACAATATTAAATGTTATTAAACATGGCAAGGGTGAAGCATAATTAAACTAGGTATTTAGGCAAGTTTAAATGAGGCCGGAACAACAAACAATAATTCTGGAAACTCCCCATATGTCATTTAGCAATTTAAAGCAGACAACAATTTTAAACATTTTAATTGTTGTTATCATGATGCGGATGACATATGCAAGTTTTATGCAATTTTATGAAAATGTTGACATGAGCATATTATGAATCATTTGGTCACCATGGAGGAACAAAATGGGTGCCACGGCAATGAATCCGAAAATGATGCCACGGCAACATATCGGTTCCGGTAGCTCACGGAGATACTGGTGCAGAAGGAAGTGAGCGTGAGCGTGTCATGCAAGCATGGTGGGGTGATCCCGGATTCCGGGTTCCCACGGGACGGCGGCATGGCAAACGAGGACGAACATGCAAAGACATCTCGGGCACGGTGCAAACACAAGCATCTCATACAACACAAGCACTCGGTCCACGGGTGATCGTCTTGTTGGTTGTACCTTTGAAGCGCGCATTTCGGGGCGGTTCAAAAACGTAAGGGAAGTAGTCGTTCACGGGTCGTCGTGGGAAATAGTTGTTCACGTGGCGGCGGTAGTGGAAGTAGTCGTACACGGCGACTGTAGTTGTACACGTTTTCGTAGATGTTCAGGTCGACGGTAGTGGTACACATTTTGTAGATGAACTTGGGTGTCGTGCTACTTGGCGTTATCCATGTACTTGGCGTTCCGGTCCTGTAGTCGTACTAGGCATCCGGTGAACTTGGCGAAATCCACGAAGGTGTCCTTGGGCGTTCCTGGTTGCCGCGTCTTGGCAAATCGAAGGGGATCTTGGCGTCCATGCAACCGACAGCGGAGGTGCACGAAACCAGCGGCAGAGGACAAGCCGCAGCCGTGGCTCTCAAGATCGGCAACGGAGGCAGTGGAAGATAGCCTACGGATCGCTGGAGGAGCTTGGGCGTGGAAGGAGGGAGCAGCAGCGATGTGGGTCTCGCGTAGGAGATGGGGTCGTGGTCACGGCGTAGACGAAAGCAGATGGCGACGCGAGGCAGGGGCACCGGAGTTGGCCTCCAATGGCGGCGCGGGAGGCCAGGCGCGGTGTCCTGGCAAGGCAACGACGCGGAGGAGGGCCAACGAGGGGGCGCGACAGAGCTCAGCAGCAGGAGGGAGCAAGACGCAGAGGCAAGAAGGCGTGGCGGCGGCCATGGCCTCGGCGAGGGGGTCGGGTTCGAGGCTCCTGTGGCGCCATGGCTGCACGAGCTCGTGGACGGAGCTGCAGGCACGAGCAGCCGAAGGAGGGCGTCAGGTAGACGAGGAGGCGGGCGAGGAGGTCCTGGCATGGTGGCGAGCTTGAGGTGGCTGACGACGGAGAGATGCAGGCGCGAGCAGGAGGTTGGGCGCGCGGCGCTCGCGCGCAGAGGCGACGGGGGAAAGGGATGGAGGTGCGCACAGGCGAGGAAGAACCAGGGAAGAGAAAGGGGGTGTGCTGGAGCATGGCGGTGCGATGGACGGAGGAAGATCAGGCGCGGGTGCGACTCTGCTCCTCTCTGCGTGTGGCGGCGCAGGAGGAGGACGAAGAGGAGAGGGTGGAGATGGGGATCGGGCAGGGGAGAGGGGATCGATCGACTAGGGTTAGGAGGGGTTTTAGGTGGGCTGGCTGGGCCGGCTTGGTTGGCCGGGCCTAAGAGGCCGGCTGGGCTGCAAGGCTGCTGGGCTTCTTCTCTCCCTCTCTACTCTTAAAACAGAGAAAAAGAAAGGAAAGGGAAGAAAAGAAAAGGTTAGAGAAAGAGTTTGGGCATGGGGATTATTTTCCCAAACTCACAAAAATGAGCTACGTCCAGGAAAATAAAAGTGGCATGATAGAAAGATTTAGATTCAAATCCATTTGAATTTAATTCAAATGGTTTGAACTAGGACAAAGATTTAGAAGAGTCCAAAAATGTTGAGATTTTTGGTGGAGCTCCGGAAAATGATGAAAGAAATTATGGGCAAGGTTTGGAGACCAAGAATTAAGATAACAAAGGCATTGGGATAATTTGCAAGTGTGTTAAGGTGATTTCCAAATTAAAGAAATATTTAATATAGCTCCCTAATATTGGGATGATATGTTATAAAGAGAAGTCACCATTGTGAGTATCCCTCGATTTAAATGGACCGAGGATCCATACAATTTATTTAGATGAGTTTTTAAAAGGGTTGCATGATGACATGATGCAATGCAAATGATGAATGCATGACATGAACAAAAAGCAAAACGAAGACAAAAACCCAACCACGAAGGAAATAACATATCACATCTCATCTCCGGAAAAGGCAAGAGTTGGAGTTACGAATATGGAAAGTTGTATCCGGGGCGTTACAAAGTAATAAGTAGATGATGGGTTGCTAGAGTAGAAGCTTAAACCCTAGTTTAAGCGTTGCTTCGTTAGGGGCTGATATGGACCCATATGTTTAATGTTGTGGTTAGGTTTACCTTAATACTTCTTTTGTAGTTGCGGATGCTTGCAATAGGGGTTAATAATAAGTGGGATGCTTGTCCAAGTTAGGGCAGCACCCAAGTACTGGTCCACCCACATATCAAATTATCAAAGTACCGAACGCGAATCATATGAACGTGATGAAAACTAGCTTGACGATAATTCCCAATGTGTCCTCGGGAGCTACTTCCTCATTATTAGAAATTGTCCAGGCTTATCCTTTGTTACATAAAGGATTGGGCCACCTTTCTTCACTTTATTTACTTGTTACTTGTTACTATTTATCTTATCACAAAACTATCTATCACCTATAATTTCAGTGCTTGCAGAGAAAACCTTACCGAAAACTGATTATCATTTCCTTCTGCTCCTCATTGGGTTTGACACTCTTACTTATCGAAGGGACTACGATTGATCCCCTACACTTGTGGGTCATCAGCAGGCAATGATGACACGGGGCAAGACGAAGAGATGATCGATAATGTCGGCGGGGAAGAGGCCAGACATGGCGGCGGAGAAGGGGCCGGACATGGCGGAGGAGAAGGGGACGGACATGGCGGCGGAGAGAACGACATGGACTCCACGCATCAGAGTTCATCGGTACTAAGTTCAATCATGCGGGACCCTCATGTTCAAGCATTGCTTCGCAAGGAGACGAGTACTGAGAGAGCTGCTTCTAGAGAGGAGGCTAAGCTGGAGCAACTGGTGGTAGACTCGAACACCCCATTGTATGATGGTTGCAATCCTGAGGTGACCCACTTGAGTTTCACGCTCCAACTCCTGAAGACGAAGGCTAAAAACAAATGGATCGACACTAGCCTCGATGAGCATCTCAAGTACCTAAAGGATGTTCTTCCCGCGGGTAATCTATGTCCTACTAGTGTTAATGAGGCCAAGAAGATCGTGTGCCCTCTTGATCTGCCACACGTTAGATACCATGCATGCATCAACGATTTCATAATTTATCGGAAGGAGCACGCGGAAAAAACAAGCTGTCCGGTGTGCAATGCTTCTCGATACAAGAAGGCCGGGAAGAAATGTCCCCAGAAAGTTGTATGGTACTTACCGATCACTCCCCGTCTCCAGAGGTATTTTGTAGATCCCAAGGAAGCAAAGCTAATGCGCTGGCACGCGGAGAGGAAGAAGCCCGACGATGGAGATGATCCAAAGCTGAGACACATCAAGGATGGAAGCCAATGGAGAGCATATGTCAAAAGAAGAATCAATACTACATTACCTAAGAAAAATCGTACTCCATGGAAAAGGCAAAGTCACAATGAAGGGCTCAATTATTCTTCGACGAACAAGAAGGGAAAGAAGCTGACTCAAAAACGAAAATGTCAACGCTGAGGAACCATATGTTATCGGTAAAATGATGTAATATATATATATATATATATATATATATATATATATTATATTCCTATTTTGTATACACACTTAGCCATTATTATGCATGGGTCCAATGATGTAATATATATGTTCCTATTTTGTATACATATTTAACCGTCAAATGATGCAATATATACCGCCTTCCCTTCGTTCACTGCTCTCGGGAAATAAAAGTGGGAGAAAATAAAGGAAAAGAAAAAGGAAAACTGGTTATAGTAGTAGCGGTTTACTGAAAAAGAGCTACAGTCAAGCTAGCAGTAGCGATTTCCTTATAAAACCGCTACAACTAGTTAAGGTAGTAGCAGCGCGTTTGGTCTAAACCGCAACAGCTAGTGAAGGTAGTAGCAGCGCGTTTTGTCTAAATGCGCTACTGCTACGTCCACTTAACCCAAAATTCTCACTCTCCCTGCTTCATCCCGCCTCTTTTCCCCCCAAATCCCCACTCTCTCTTCCCCCGTCGCACCGCCGCGCCCCGGCGCTCGCCCCCGACCCGGCCCCGGCGCTCACCCCCGACCCAGCCCTGTCCCCCGACCCC
>NC_041389.1:114328295-114330555 GCF_002162155.2 Triticum dicoccoides
ACCCCGGCCCTCGCCCCCGACTCGGACCTCGCCCCCGACCCGTCGGCCCTCGCCTCCCACCTCTGCTTCCTCCCCTCCCAACCTCGGCCATCGTCGGGCCTGCCTCCTCGCCCCTGCACCCTCTGTAACCCCCCCTCTCTCTGCTAGCTAGGGTTCTTCGGTTAATTTACTTAGGTTTTAGTTAGGGCAGTAGGTTAATTAGGTTATCTATTTAGTTACGAATTTAGCTAGGTTTTAAAATAGGACAGAAATTTAGGGTTAAGCAGTTGTAGTTAAAAGAAAAGGCAGCATTTAAGCAATTGTCCAAATCAACATCCCTTGTTAAAGCAAATTTAGGTAGGCTGAATTTATATGCAAATTTGAACTGGACATGTGATATGTGGATATGTCATGTTTTGGACATGTCATGTTTGGAATTTGAACATGTCATTTGGACATGTGATGTTTTGGTTCGATTTTGGTAAACGATCCGAGTGGCCTATGTTACGCTGGAATGTTGATTCATTTCCGTTCCGGTGAATTTTAGGTGCTCGATATGTCCATTTTTTAGCAAAGGTCGTGCCGAAATTTGCCGTGAATTTTGGCATGATTTGTGCTAGATAGTTGGCATATCGAGTGCTGGCACATAGATTTCTTTTTTATGCCATTTCTCATCTTTTCATACTTTTAGAAATAAACGAGGACACTTAATCATAATAAACATGTCGAATAACGAAGAAACTGGGCCTTCTGACCAAGATGCAGACGAGATGGATTATGAGGGTGAACAAGAGTACCTCGACTATTTGACTGCTAAGCAAGGTTTGCAGGTCGGCCTCGATGATGGTACTGACGCCGACATCAACACCGACGGCGCCGGCACCGATGGCGGCGCCGAGACCGGAGGGGAAGGTACCGGCGCTGATGCCGCTACCGAAAAGAGGAAGCATAAGAAGCAGAGGATATGAAAACCTAACAAACTAGGGATTGGACGACTTGTGATCACAAAGATGGCACCTGGAAAGTTTGAGCCATTAGAGCCGGAAGAACCTCGCAAGTGCTATGGGAACCAAGTAGGATGCATCCTACGGGAATGCGCGAGCATCAACGATGATGACTTAAGGAGTAAAGAACATTTGACGCAGTTGCTCCTAACAAAGTTGCACAAGAGATTCAAGTTCCCCGACCGGGATGATAACATAGAACAACCGTGGGATGATCTGAAGATGAAAAAGATTAACAATCACGCCATGGGCATGTTCAGCAATGATTTGGCCTCCTGGAAAGGGAGGGTGAAACGAGCTATTGAGGCTGAGGAACCCCTGTCCAAGATTCTGGAGGAAAATCCGACACTTACGGAAGAGGAGTTCGAAAAGTTTGACGACACTTGCGCTACCGAGGCAGCCAAGGCTAAGGCTGTGAAATTCAAGAGCCTTCAGCAAAGGAACATGGGGAAGCATCGCCTCGGAAGCCGTGGCTACCTTGGTAAAAGGCCCATATGGGATAAGGAGGACGCGGAACGTGAAGTCGCGGGTCTCCCAGACCCCTTCGCGAAGTTCACCAACCCTTTGGAGCGTGACTTCATCAAGGCCCGCTACAAGTGGGACAAGGAGAAAAAGGTTTTTTACACGAACAAGATCACGAGGAGATTGATTAGACTACTGGAGAAGCATCACCAGCTTGCAGCCGAAAGCCCTACTTCTCTGATTAGGCCCAAGTGGGACACCCCTCTCAAGCGGGCCTTGAACGAACTTAAGGGACTCCCTTTGGGCCAGCGGCCGCAATATGGTCGTGTGCACGGCGCTGGAGACGGCGCCACGTGGAAGGTGTTTTACAACGAGGGCCCAGAGGCCAAGAAGCAGAAAAAGAAGTTTAGTCAGGCGGACATCGACGCGAAGGTGAAGCTTGCGGTCGAGAAAAAAGCAGCCGAGGACGCGGAAAAAATAGCCGAGGAGAAAAATGAGTTGCTACAGCAGGCAGTCAATGCAGCTGTAACTGCCTGCAGAAATGATTTCGCTACTAACTTGGTTCCAGCTATCATCAACTAGACGAAGGAAAATCCAAACAAGACGGTACATGATTTCCCGATGCCCAGTTTCGTCGGGAGCAACTCCATGAACAACAACAACACCGCACCATCACTTGCTCACGCAACCGGGCCTCCTCTCGCGGTCGCTCCCGCTCATAGCAGCCCGCCCTCAGTCTCTGGCGCGCTAGGTGGGCTTTCGTCTTTGGCTGAGCTCGACGCCATCACGGTAATTACATGTCGCACCAACATATA
>NC_041389.1:114330922-114416790 GCF_002162155.2 Triticum dicoccoides
CACCTCCCTGCCCACCTTCTCCAGCGCGGCGCGCCCCTACCCTGCACACCTTCTCAGGCGGCGCCGCCCACCCCCACCTCCGACCACGTTACACGGCAGAACCTTCTACGCCGGCCGCGACCCTCTCTTTCTCCCGCGGCACCTAGCTGTCAGGGCGGGATCCGTCCTCCCCTCGGTCCCCGGTGTGGCCTCAGCCACCGGATCCGACCGCCGCCTACCCTCAGCGTGGAAGCCCCCGCTTGCGCAGCTTGGCGCTGAATCCAGGGAGATCCGCGCAGGTGCCCCTGTCCCGCGCCGCCGAGATCGCCCCCTGCCCTGCGCCCTTCTGCCCTGCGCCGCCGAGACCGCCCCCTGCCCTGCGCTTTTCTGACGGGAGGATGGGGAGGAGGTGCTCCATCGACGGCGAGGTCAACGGCAGAGGTCGTGGCCCTGCCTCCCCCACCTCGGGCGCGTGGTTGAGGCCCCACAGCAAGGTCGCCGCGGCTCCCAAGCACACTGGCGACGAGCAGGAGGCCGTAGGAGGGAGCATCGGATGGCGCCATATCCGTCCATGCAGGATCCATGTCGCGGGCGCGGGGTGGGCAGAAGGAGTGTGCTCCCCCGGGCGGCCAGCTACCACCGCCGGTGCTCCACCCAACCGCCCTACCTTCGCCGGCGCGCCCCTCCCTGCCCGACACCGTCTTTCTGGACGGAGCGCCCCGCCCCGCGCCACGCCGACCAAATGGCCCCAACCTCCTCGTACCTTCTTCCCCACACGAGATGTCGCTGGCGCGCCCCTTCCCGCTGCCTTCCCCGCTCCGAGCCGCCGGATCCAGGCCGCTGCTGGCCTGTGCGACGCCCCACCGCCGGCCACCACCCAGCCCCACTGCCCCTTCCTCCCCATTGATCTCGGCGGATCCGTCCCCGTGCCGCTGTGCACTACCCGGTGATGGATTGAGCCCCACCTCTTTGCAGTTTGGCGGCGCTTGTGGTGCTGCTCATCGATGAGACGCCGGCCTCGACCCCAACCAGGAGCTGCTCCCCGGCGCACCGGCCTCCCACCACCGAGCTTCTCCTCCGTCTAGCTTGCAGCGGCCCACGCAGGTGCAGTTCGCCCCTGCTTCCCGACATGGTTAGGTCGCCCCGGTACTACAGCGTGGTTCCCTCGCGCGTGCAGTTCGTCGGTGGTTTCTCCACCTTGATGCCGATCCAGGGCGGGTGCAGGTGGTTCCCCTCTCTCTGTACTCCCTCTTCCTCGTTCAATGGCGGATCCTAGGTTCTCCCCACTGACGAACAGGAAAAAAAGTGAGCACAGCGAGGATGGTTTTGCCGTTCACTTTGTTTTTGTTTTTGCGGCTGAAATCTTCAGTGCACGGCTAGGGATGAATTCGGGGCTCCTCGGATGTGCTCTGGCGGCGAAGGTGGAAGTACCTCCCCTCTCTGCTGCTCCGTTGCCTGATTCCCTCCTCTGCAGTTCTGTAAACGCTTGTCGTGCCGCTCGGCGACAGAAGTTTTGCATCGCGGGCTGTGGGTATGCAGTCCACTCGCATAGAGCTCATGGAGTCCAGAGCTCACTAGTTTCAGTTGAGTTTCACTGTACCATTGTACCTGATGTATGTGTATGTGATTCACTTTTAAAAAAACTTTGACAAGTGCAGCTCGCTAGTGTTGTTTCGCAGGTCACTTTGGTGTGCATACATTCGACATGTGCATACTTTTTTTGGCATTCACTTTGGCATTCACCCGGAGGTCATCAGCTTTGTGCTATCACCCGGAGGTCATCAGCGTTGTGCTGTTATACTGCCCAAAAATGATTTTGTGCATTTTTTTCCTTTTTGATTTGGGCAAAGTGTTAACTACAGTGTGTTGTGAAGTTCAGTGTGCTAGGAGTTTGACGTTTGTGGCGTTGACTATGCAGTACACTTCATTTGGAAAAAATGTATCTAATTTTTTTATGCTTTTCATGGAAACAAACAAAGAAAATAATGAGGTTCATTTTTGGTGGTGTGGCTGTTCACTTAAACCCAACGTGAAGTGCAAAAAACTGAGTGTCACAAAAGTGCAAAAAACCGAGTGTCGCAAAAATGTTTTTGTGTGTCTCAGAATTCAGTCGACTACATCAACACTTGCGGTGCCTTCGGTCTTCGAATGTCGTTCACTTTTGAGAGTGATGCTGTTCACTTGCGTATGAGAAAAAAAACGTCCGACAAAACAAATTATGCAGCTCGCTTGCCCATCCGATATAGTGCGGTTTTCATTCAGAAGCAGTGCGGTCGGCCGTATGATGTTGTTCATCCCTTAAGTGCAAAAAAATTGTTACGGAAGCGAAGAAAAGTAATGCGGTTTCACTTCTTGATAGTGTTGTGGTTCATTTACACCCGATGTGAAGTGCACTCTACTTTCCCGTTCTTGAAAAAATCACGTTTGAATAAAACAAACCATGCAGTTCTCTTACCCGTGTGATGCAGTGCGGTTTTTCGTCCGTTGCAGTGCTGTTTTCAGTCGGATGAAGTCCCCACGTCGATTTGAGTGTCGCGAAAAACAGAGTGTCGCATTTCGGTAAATTCAAAATTCCTCTTAAACCGTAAAGAATTAGAGAGAGTGTTCTACATGAAAGAGTTGCGTATCGTCGATATCTTTCCAACGGCGTGTCGTTTGAATCATTCCGACCAGCGGTTCGCAAACATTTCACGAAAAACGGCCGCTGCCACTCGTCGTCCGCCGCACGATTTTCAAAATTAACTAAAAACCGCAAGGAATCTGAAAACAAGTTCTACATACGAAAGTTGCGCCTTGTCCATAGCTTTCCAACGGCATATCACACGCCTCGTTTCGACAAACAGTTCAAAAACGGGAGCGAAAACAGTACCAAAAATTTCAAAATTTTTGAAAAACAGAGTTCCGCGATTTAGTAAATTTGAAACTGCTCTTAAACCGTAACGAATTAGAGAAAGATTTATATATGTAAAAGATGCGCCTCGATGATATCTATCCAACGGCGTATCATTTGCTTCATTCCGACAAGTGGTTTAGAAAAAAACGCAAAAAAACGCTCGCTGCCACTCGTCATCCGCCGCACCATTTTCAAAACTGCTCTTAAACCGTGTGGAATCTCGAAAAGTGTTCAACATGTCGAAGTTGCGCCTAATCCATAGCTTTTCAATGGTATATTACACGCCTCATTTTGATAAACGGTTAAAAAATTAGAACGAAAACAGTACCGAAAAAATAACGCGTGCAGTTTTTTCCGACGAGAAGTTCACTAGTCTCTATTGCAGTGCTCGTCGTCAAAATGATGCAGTGCGCTTCTGTTGAGCGTGAAGTGCCGAAGTGGTGTGCAGAATAGTTATTCTGCTAATATTAGCAAAATAGACCGTCTGTATATAATATTCCATTTTCGTTGCCTTTTGGATGTTTTACGCCACAGACATATGTGTTTGCAGGGCGAAGAAACCCCGTGCACCATATTCTACTTGATAAAAGGTCAGAAGGTCGACGCGGGAAAGGGGATGATATTGAACCCCTTGAAACCCACGTTCCACAACCAGCCGATCCCCGCTAGGCACTTTAGGGTTAACTTGTCCAGTGTGAAATCAGGGCACGAGGCGTTGCCTCATCCAGTACAGCATGTGGGAGAGGACGACGAGACCCTGCCATGGATTGGAAGCTGCAAGGGTTGGGTGCTGCTATGGCCGAAGAATCTTATTCGTCTGGAGCCGGCCGAGAGCACACCAATAACCACACATCAACAAGCATGTGCGGAGACCACCACCCCGCCTGCGCAATTACCAGCTCCTGTAGTGCCGAATGAGAGCGGCGGACGATGTGATGAAGGGGGTGCAATAGTACTGGCTGATGTAATTGGTCCTGTAGAACAGAGAATGGATGATGAGACAGAGGTCGACCCTATGGGTTTCCTCAATACAAACGCGTATGACTGTGACCTAGATATGATGAGTCAACCATATGACAAATCGGGCTATCAGCATGCTAAGGAGGATATGGATGATATGCCCGGGCAGGAAGGTCATTGGAAGGATTGCAAAAAGTCTCTCTTCATGAATTCCTCACAGGACACGCCTGAAGATGTCGCCTCAACACAGGCTCAACTAGCCCGGGGTCGTATAGTGCTTAGCCCGGGAACCCTGGGGCAGGGGTTAAGGAAGGGTCTGGAAGGTGTGCCCAAGAAAAAGGAGAGATCGGGGAAGATAACTGCCTCCAAACAAGCCAGAGCACAAAGCAGCCAGACGATGCATTCTGAAGAGCGTGTACCCGTGAAAGGTGCGGCCATGTTCCATCTCACGGGCGAGCCGATGCTACCGCCGAAACCGCTGGAGGCACTATCAGGGGATCTCAGGAGACTGCACAACCATGTGCTGTCGACTGAGAAAAGCCTACTAGCCTCAAAGGATCCAGGATATCCGACATACGCGTCTCGTGTGCCTGAGGGGAAGTGCTACGTCGAGACACGGCCGCGGAGGTGTTCTTCCTGCGGTTTGACCATATCTTTGAGATGTTTCTGACAAGGCGGCTCGATTTTACAATCGCCCACCTTTTTGCGCTACATATGAGCTCCGTCATGAAGAGTGAAGAAGTCTCGCAAATCTGTGTGGCGGATCCGTACTACATGCACGAGTCTTTCTTGAGTCTCGGCGACTTTGAGCATGAAACTGCTAGGGAGTACCTCCAAAACTTCATGGTACAGAATAAGGACCGGGAAATTGTCCTCGTGCCTTATCATCCAAAGTAAGTCAGTTCCGAACAACCCTTTCGTACATTTAAATCATTCCTTCTCTCTCATATGGGGAATAATTTGAGGTGTCTTTTCCCCGCAGCAACGGGCGCACCGTCCTTATTGTTCTTTACCCGCAAGTCTCCCACGCCGTGTATTTTGACCCTTCCAGAGACTACGAGAAAAAAGACTACACCCACATAATGAATATTCTAGATGATGCTCTCCAAGGCTTCAGCATTAGAGGTGGCCACATGCAGATCAGGAAACAAAGGAACAAGAAGATGGGTTTCGCGCATAAAACTAACTTCTCCTGCATCCATGTCCCAAAACCAAGCAAGAAGGATGGATTCTACATCGTCCATCTCATGATTCAGTTCAACACGGATCACCAAAAGCTTCGCATGAGAAGCAGAAATGATGATCATATCCACAAGTGGCTAGAATGTCATGGAGAAGCGGATTATGAACTTAGAGATGACTTCTTTCGCATCCAAAGGGACATTGTGACGATCATCATGAAAGAAGTCGTCGATGAGAAGGGGATGTTCCACCACGGCCCTATATCGCGAGCTGACATCCGAACTCGCATAGGCATGCAACGTCTAGACCTCACGCCGTTCAAGAAGCTAGGGTCCATCCTCGATGATATGGAAGGATGGAACTTCTAGTGATTTATGATGCCGATGATGATGATATGTGTCGGTTGAACTTGTATACTTTTTGTAGCGATGAAACTTTGTGATGTCCATGGTCCCTGCCGAACTTGCGTAACGCTACTTTGTTAGTTTGCGTACGATGACCTGCGTACCTCTAGTTAATTAGTTTGCGTACTGTATGTTGCATCTAGTTGCTAACCCTTTCTTTTTCCGTGTTGCTCTAGTATATTTTGTTGCATATATATGATTGTACATCCTCTTCATGAACATGCATCTCTAACAGGTACCTAGTTTCTTGATGGCGAGATGGAAGTGCTATGTCTTGTACAAAGGGAAGGTTCCGGGGGTGTACAACGAGTGGCCTGAGTGTTAGGTGCAAGTGAATGGGTTCTCGGGCGCCAACCATAAAGGCTTCAAAAGCAGACAAGAAGGAGAAGCTAGTTACTTGAGGTTCATGCTAGCGCGAGAGAGGACTCGTAACCGCCGCCTCATGTATTGCATAGTTCCGCTCTCACTCATAGTGATAGCTCTTCTCGCGTATACCTTTGTTTAGATGGATGACGTTGTAGTTGCAAGTATTCAAGACTTGCATGTATTGCTATTTTCGAGATGATGACAAGATACCACTTTGTGTTGGATGATGATTATGATGAGACTATTTGTATGTATATGCTATGATTACATTTATGGTCTCGCAGGCATTTGTATGTGTATCATGATGACATTTGTATGTGTATCATGATGACATTTGTATATGCTATAAAGCCTGTTCAAATACAAAACAAATATGCAGAAAAATATATTAAAATTAGCAGTAGCGAGTGGAGAAAAGTTAGCAGCAGCCGGTAGTATCAGTAGCGCGCACGGGGGAAGCGCACTATAGCTATTAGCAGTAGCGAGCTCCACAGAAGAACGCTACTGCTACACTTGTATATCAGTAGCGCGGGCACGCACGCGCTGCTGCTATGGGTTAGCTATAGCGCCTTATTAGTAGCGCCGCCTCCTGCGCTACTGATATACCTAAAATCCGCGCGACTGCTAGGCTTTTCCCTAGTAGTGCTATCTACCTTTGATTATGAAAGTTTTTGATGATGATTGTGATCATGGGCTTTGTTAAAGGAGTTGAATCTTGTGATGTATCCCCCTCTATTATCTTTGCTATGAATTGAATCTTGCTCTTTCTTTGAGTTTGTTTATGTTGGATTGAATCTTTTGGGAATCATTGAGATCATGATGCATGTCTAATATAATTTGCGGAGACCTGTAGTGACGTTGGGGTAACTCCATACATAATAGACTAGAAGGCCGTGATCATGAGGTGATTGTTTAGTATAATTTTCAGGGTTGTCTAAGGTGACATTGGGGTTGCTAAATGGACATAATTAGAAAGACAAACTTAAGGGTGTGTTTAGGTATACCTATGCTATGTCATCCTACTTTGATCCGACAAAAGAGGGAACTTTGGAGCGATTCTTTACTGCACCTTTTGAGCTTATATCATGTTGTTTAACTATGTTAATAATGTTGATAGTTGGCAGAAGTAAAAGTATGGACCTTTGGCCTTGTTTTCAAGCATTTGACACACCGTTTTACTCACTTTTGTTACTTGTTACCTTCTTCTCCGTATTTATACAGAACACAAAGTTATCCATATTACACATATATCATCATCTATTCGTCGAACTAGTGCACTTATACAATTAACCATCATATTGGGTGTGTTGGTGACACAAGAGACTACTTGTATTTGATTGCGTGATTTTTTGAGAGGGACTACTTTCAACCTACACTTCCCGTGGATTGGTAAAGCGTAGGTCATCCACTTGAGAGAAATTTGTTGTCGGCCTACAAAAATTTGCACTTGGAGGCCCAACAAAGTCTAAAAGAATAAAAGTTGTCTCGAAGGTGAGTGCTTAGAAGTATCTTCTTTAGGTCTTACAATTGCATCTTTTAGTTTCTTCTTTACTCCGTGAATTATACCAAGCATAGATCATGATCTCAATGATTCTCAAAAGATTCAATCCAACATGAACAAAAACTCATAACAAGAGCAAGATTCAATTCACCACATAGATAATATGAGGGCATGCATAACAAGATTCAACTCCATTAGCAAAGCCCATCATCACAATCATCATCAGAAACTTTCATAATCAAGGGAGAAAAATATTATATAGCTACTAGTACACACCCTCAGCCCCCAGGGAGGACTACTCACACATCACCATGGGAAGAGAGAAAGAGTTGTTGGTGCTAGTTATGGCGATGGTGGAGATGCCCTCGACAATGATGCTAGAAAAGAGCTTTATAATCCCAGGTGCAGTAAGTATTATAGCACATTTGAAAATGGATGTGGTAAGTATGGAGTCTCAAAACCAAAATGAGCTAAAGGTCGGATATGTATTCCCTCATGATAAAGCCGTGCGCGCACCGAACATTCTTTTGCCTAGACTTTTTAGTATAGATAGTTTACAAGTTCTAGAGAAAGCTAAAAAGCGAGTGTGGAGTAGCAGCGGTAGGAATTTCAAAAAATTGCGGCACCCTGATTTAGAGAACTGGAGGCCTCGTATTCTACCCAGAGATCTATGCCTTCTGGAACATGGGATAGCTTGATACAGATAAAACCACGATACAATAGACTACTTAGGGCATGTACAGTGGTTGATAAGGTAGTCTCATCTTAATCCAGCCACATAATTTAGAGATGAAAGAAAAAATATGTTGTACAATGGATTTTCTCTTAATCTTATCTCTAGTAACTAGTTATTCCTAAAAATATGGTGAGAGATTTGCTGCTAAGAGATCATCTCTTAAATAAGAAAAGGCAATGCCTTTTTCTAGCTTCTCTTTCCTCCACCTCAGCATTTATCCTACGTGGCACTGCTAAGATAGAACCATTGTACATGCCCTTAATAATGTTAGGGTACAATACTCTAGCAGTGAAATGTAGTACAATAGGAGCAACTACGCTCATCTCATTATTCTCTAAACTACTCAACGCAAAAGTTTTGGTGGCAGAAGTGATATAACACAACGAAAAACGTGATGATAGTGGGACTCCTCCAAAAGGACACTACTGGCACACGTCCTAGTTTGCACTCTCGACGTCCTTTTACTTGGCTTCTCCTACATCTGGCATGATAAGCCAGATGAGTACTTTGAATATACTCCCAAGCTCACAAACAATCCAAAAGCAAACAAACAAGCAAGAACATGACAACGAAACAAATATTGACTCAAGACTTGAACAGTACAACTGTGTAAATTTAGCCTGCCCGTTTAACGTCTCATGGACCACTCCAGCATGATCCTCGTTCATTCGGTTCCTCTCAATTGACCACGTCATGATCGATCCAAAACCCTATCATCCTTTTGTTATTGTAAATTCAGTTTGTTTATGAGGTTGATCAAATATGTAATTTAACGCGAATGGTGTCCCATTGCCGGGGACGCGCTATTCGAATAAATTTTTTAACACTTTGCATAGGTTGTACACTTTACCCACACCATGGACTAATAATCCAACAAATCCCGCTTACAACATGGCCCTCTTACCGTGCCTCCGACCTCTCGCAGGCTACCCTTGGAAGAGACAATACTAGGTCACTGCCACCCCGTGGCACAACTCTTCCCATCCGATAATCCATCAACTTTCCTATGCACATCTCAAACCCAGGCCCTAGTGACTAGACGATAATCTCCTGACCAAGGAAGTACTGACCGTCCAACCATCCCTCTTTGGTGACACGCGTAAGAGACATAACAATTAACGAACTAAGGCCTTTCCACTCAGGCAGATGTGGTCGTACGAAAAAGGCCCGGTTCCACACTATGAATTGAAGAGTCATGAAGGTTTAATCAAATGAACTTGTTTCAAACATAATTAACCCTACACATTTTAGTTGACATACATCAATTCATTTACGCTAAAGTCTTTCCTCGATCATGATCATTATAACTCTAAAGTAACTTCTCTGAAGATGATCATTTTACCATTGAAGTGATTCACAACATGACCACTACTGCTCTAAAGTCTTTCCCCAAAGTGATCTCTTTTAAGCTAGTTTTGATACTCATACTTTTATTATGATTCACTTTATTGAAAGAAAATACCTGTTCTTTCATGCTCATGTCCGTCGAGCCGACCAAACGAACAAAAAGTGGACAGAAACTACGTCCATTTGCGTCGGTCGGTTGAAGTCGGCATAAGAGTGATAAGCAACACAGGGATGAGTCTACAACTAGACTTAAACAAACACCATTTGCACGAGCGTAGGCACGACGTTAACAAGCCATAAGATCACAAGCCCAATTCCGCCGTACCAACCACCACTTAGGCCATATGAGGAGGGCCATGGGGCGGGAAAGCATGAACCATGGGGGAGTAGGAAGCACACACAAGCAACGAAGACGACAACGACCACGACAAATGAAGAGGGGCAAAACCGCCACACACGACCACACCACCACAAGCCAAAGGCATCTAGACTCTCAAAGGCCTAACATGCCGGCAACAACCATTGACCAAGGCCAACTAATGGACATAGACAAACGTCAGGAGGCAAGCACACTAGACCTAAGGGAACCACAGTTAGGGAAGAGATATGATGGGACGACTAGAGAAGGACCGGAGCACACTGTGAAACGACCAGAAGCATGACCACATATCCCATCTCCATCGCCAACACCAGAATCCACTACACCATCACATCACTAGGACCCGAAACGAAGCACGAGGGAATGCCTCACCATCACCATCACCAATGGCCACGAGGGCTTTGCCTTTGTCGACAACAACCTCGAGCAACACCGATGTTTGGGAAACAGTGGAGAAGGCCAACAACATCTAGCGCTATAAGGGCGACCCAGAGGTTGGAAGGGGTGCCTTCCTTGGTACGCATAGTGTGGAAGGTACCAGTGGTTGCCGTCCCGGCATCTCCGCCCACTTTCACTTCATTGATAATTCTGAAATTTGTTATGCTTCTTGGCAAATTTATTGTGCATTTTGTGTTCAGCTGCTCGGGGTTCAACACATGATTACCATCTAGCAAGCACATTTTCATTGCATCCAAATGGCTGGCAGATTACAACAATAATGTCCCTAATTACTTATCTTAGATTTGATTAGATACGGATGAATTCCGTATACAACCGTTTGTTTAGGGCTACTTAACATTACGGATTATCCAAACGGGGCCCTCATATTTTTCAAGACACCCGTCAGTACAGATCGCCGTGACCTCATCTCTGTCGTTGGTGAAGAAACGACTGCCAGTTCTGGAGTCCTCGGACAGCGTCGAGGGCCGAAGAACTCCTCTGGCTCCAAATCGGAGAACTGGGTGAGCCCCTTGGTGTAGCTCCTACCCGACTTGTTGAACTCGTGGACATGCCACGCCGTATCCTTGAAACGACCAAATCGCCGAGTCATCTCGTCGTGGTCGCGCGCCATTCCGTGGAAGCGGCACCACCGCTCGTACAGAGCCCACATGGTTTCATCCGAGACGAGGTCCTTCTCGTCGAAGAAGGGAACGGTGTCCGGGTCTAGCGTCATAAACGAAAACTGTAATGTGTGCTGCCAACCAAGATGTGTAAAGAATACAGAGATTGATTGATTACCAGGGCGGAGCTCATCCTCGAGGTCATCTGGTGCGGCGCCCACAGGCAGACGGGGGTCGTCACCGGAGGGGAGCGTACCGATGCCGCGCCGGAGAAAGAGATCCCAGGGGCTGGTGGAGGCGGCGGCGGAGTTTGGGGATCTAAGCAAGGGCCGCGTCCGGGCGGTAGTGGTGAGATCGCGGCCGGGTAAGCGAAGAGAGAAGCGGCCGGAATTGGTGGTTGTCCAAGCGGCCCGTGAGAGCTTTAATGCGACGGACGCCATAGCAGGTCCCAGGAGTAGATTGTTTTTTAATTGCCATGATGTTTACACTAACATTATCATGTTATGTTTCAGCTATTTTTCTTCTATATTAAAAAGTAAATTTTAACATATTATAAAATGGAGAATTAAGAAACTAGACTTGCCATGCACCATAAACTAAAATTGCTATGATACATGCACTTAAAATTGCCATAGTTCATGAAAAAAATATTTTCATGATCAAAGTACTGGAATTGCCATCATCAAAAACTAAAATTGCCATGATCTACAAACTAAAATTGCCACATGGCAACTTTAGTTTAAGCACCATGGCAACTACAGTGTAAACATCATGGCAACTTTTGGGCAAAAAGAAATTCGTTGAAACATATCAACATGGGGTCTAGTTTTGAAGATCTCGTCGAGACGGATTTAATGGTGAAAACCGATTTTTAATTTGCTTTTTTAATTAGGAGATAAAACATTTTTAAGCCAAAACCAAAAAGATTTCTGCTGATGTCATCTGTTTATACGTGACAAAATGAGTGATGATGGAGGCGTGTGGACGATGCGTGTGGGCGTTAGTTTTTCTAAAAAATTAACCCCTTAATTTTGAGGAGTTAAAAAAAAGATGTGCTAGGGAGTTCGGCCGAGTTGTGAGCTGTCCGATCTATAATGCATATAATACCTTTTCTTTATTTCCCAATGGCAATAGGAACGCATATACGACTCTTTTCTCTATGAAGCCTTTTTGCGAGGTTGTGACCGAATCCTTTTGCAATAAGAGCTTTGTTGTAATTGCAATAGGATCCTTGTTGGAACTGCAAACATGATTTTTTTTGTAAGGCTGTAACAGAACCCATTTGAGTCTGGTTACAATTGCAACATGCCCTTTGTTGCAAAAAGGAACATCTTCGATTGTGGTCCTTGTCCATCGTCAGGTCATCTTCTCCGATGATGACACCGCCCTCTGTTGCCTCGGCTGCGTTGCCACCTGTGCGCAGCGCCGTCAGCCCCTGTAACGTACACTCGGCCACCTCGTTGCAACCAGACACGGCGAGCCGCTGCTTCTAGGCCACCTCCTCCGCCCACCTCGGCTCGGAACCCCCTCAAGCCCAGCTCGCCCATGACCCGCACGCCACCCCTACCCCCTACCTCCGCGCGCCAGCACCCCTGTCAATCAAACCTTTGTGGTCGCCTAGCCTCACCATTGTCGGCCGTCGCAACATTAACCTTGTCATCATCAGTCATCGATGTGGGGGTGGGGGGGGGGGTCCAACTCTTACCTTCACCTAGGAGGTAGCCGCTATGCAACCGGACTTTGTTGTGGTCAAAGTGATCACCAACAACTCTTTCTCTCTTCTTTTGGTGATGTGTGCATAGCCCTCCCTCGGGGCTAAAGGTATGCACTAGTACCTATGTGATCTATCCATCCACCTTGATTATGTTTTTTAATTATGATTGCAATCATGGGCTTTGTTAATGGAGTTGAATATTGTAATGTATCCCCCTCAAATTATCTTTGTGGTGAATTTAATCCTGCTCTTGCTATGAGTTTCTGTATGTTGGATTGAATCTTTTGGGAATGTGAAAGCACATTTTCTCCCTTGATGGTTTTGTCAATTCATGTCAACATACATGCTGTTGGACTAACACTTTCATCTAGTATATTTCAAGAAAGTTCAATGATGGCATGGCAAGGACATGTGATTGTGGATCCCTCAAAATGCTAAGAGAACACATTGGAAAAAGCTTTAAGACTCTACTTTTTTGGTTAAGTGATCAAAGATCACATTGAGACCACAGGAAAGCTAATACTATTAAAAGGGAATGATGTTTTGATCATGAGTCCTTTGCTCAAGTGCTTGAAGATATTGCTCCCAAACCCTCAACCACTTTCACGCATTCCCAACTGTCCAAAACCCTAAGTCCAAACTCGGTCCCATCGAATTGCTCCTATCCGGACCCACCGAGATACTAAAGATAGTGCCAAAAGCTAAACCCTAGAAACTCAGTACAACCGAGACGACATTCGGTCCCACCAAAGTGCAACAACCAAGTTTCTGTAACCCATTGACTTCATTTCAGAATCACCGAGATAAACCGATCAGAATTACTGAGATGATGAATCTACTTAGGTCATCACATATCGGTCTCACCGAGTGGATTCATCTAGTCTCACTGACACATCTGACATTCGAATATTTTGCACTGTTCATTCCCATTGAAATTTCCTTTCGGTGTCCCCTAGTTGTGTATAAAGTTTGTAACGGCTAGACCTTTGGCGATGGCTATATTTACCCCTCCACCACCACTCACTCTCAGAGAGAGTAATCAGGACGAAACTACACTTCCTACATCCATTTTCTGAGAGAGAACCACTTACACTTGTGTTGAGATCAGGCATTCCAATCGAACCATTTGAACCTTGATTTCTAGCCTCCCCAATTTGCTTTCCACTCCTATACTTCTCCTACCCCAAGCCAAACCTGTGAGAGAGTGATTGAGTGTTGAGGAGACTATCTTTTGAAGCACAAGAGGAAGGAGTTCATTATCCATAACATCTATTACCTTTTGGAGAGTGGTGTCTCCTAGATTGGTTAGGTGCCACTTGGGAGCCTCCAAGATCATGCGGAGTTAAACCAAGGAGTTTGTAAGGGGCAAGGAGATCGCCTACTTCGTGAATATCTACCCCGAGTGAGGCTAGTCCTTCATGGGTGTAAGCCATGGTGGAATAGACATGGTCACTTCTTCGTGGATCCTTCATGGGTGGAGCCCTCCGTGGACTCGCGCGGCCATTATCCTTCGTGGGTTGAAGTCTCCATCAACATGGATGTACGATAGCACCACCTCCTGGAACCACACCAAAAATCTACGTGTCTTCATTGCGCTTAATCTTCCCACCTGTACTTCCTTTACTTTCTTGCATGTGCATGTTGTTACTACTCTGCTGCCCTGTCTCTATATATGCATGTGTAGAAAATATTGGATGCAACTTAACTAGTGCTAAAGCCTGCCTAATTATCAAGAAAATTAAATAGTCTCGACCTCCAGATGAGATTGAATAGGGTTACAATTGTTCTCACAACTTGGAATTCCTCTTACAATAGCGAAGCGGGTGATAATGATGGAGATGAAAGGACCAAAACTAAGAAGTTCTCCAATGGTGCTTCGGATCCCCTCTTCTCCTGTTCTGGATGTGGTGGCGGCGGGTAGGGTTGTCTTCTCCTCTGGGTCCCTTCATGAAAGTGTCTTGTATAGACGAGATGGAGCCATTGGCACTCCATAGGGCTGCTGGTACTAGCGCTTGCAATCGTATGGAACGACGTCGTTTGATCAGGTGCGACTAGTGACTTGAGTCTCTTCATGGAAGTTGCTCTAATTGGTTTAATTTGCAGTAATCCTCTTTGGTTTCTTTCCAAATATGATATTTCCTACCAAAAAATGGAAAAAAAAAGATTTTCTTCTATTTCGAGGGATTAATGTTAGAAATATCTGAGAAGTGACAAAGATTCGATGAAAACCAAATAAGAATCACTCAAAAACTTGACAAATTCTCAATCCATTGGGGGGGGGGTCCAGCTGTTACCTTCACCTAGGAGGTAGCCTCTATGCAACCGAACCTTTGTTGTGGTCAAAGGAATCACTACCAACTCTTTCTCTCTTCTTATGGTGATGTGTGTGCAGTCCTCCATCGGGGCTGAGGGTATGCACTAGTACCTATGTGATCTATCTATCTACCTTCGATTATCAAAGTTCTTGATGATGATTGTGATCATGGGCTTTGTTAATGGAGTTGAATCTTGTGATCTATCCCCCTCATATTATCTTCGCGGTGAATTGAATCTTGCTCTTGCTATGAGTTTCTTTATATTGGATTGAATATTTTGGGAATCATTGAGATCATGATGCATGTGTAGTATAATTTGCAGAGACCTGTGGTGACATTGGGGTAATTCCATGCATAATAGATTAGAAGATCGTGATCATGAGGTGATTGTTTAGTATAATTTTCAGGGTTGCCTAAGGTGACATTGGGGTTGCTAAATGGACATAATTAGAAAGACAAACTTAAGGGTGTGTTTAGGTATACATACGCTATCTCATCCTACTTTGATCCGACAAAAGAGGGAACTTTGGAGTGATTCTTTACTGCACTTTTTTAGGTTATATCATGTTGTTTAACTATGTTAATAATGTTGAGAGTTGGCTGTAGTAAAAGTATGAACCTTAGGCCTTATTTTCAAGCATTTGACACACCGTTTAACTCACTTTTGTTACTTGTTACCTTGTTCTCCGTATTTATATAGAACACAAAGTTACTTTTACCATCCATATTACACATATATCATCATCTCTTCGTCGAACTAGTGCACTTATACAATTAACCATCATATTGGGTGTGTTGGTTACACAAGAGACTACTTGTATTTGATTGCATGGTTGTTTGAGAGGGACTACTTTCAACATACACCTCCCATGGATTGATAAAGCGTAGGTCATCCACTTGAGAGAAATTTATTGTCGGCCTACAAAAATCTGCACTTGGAGGCCCAACAAAGTCTAAAGAATAAAAGTTGACATGAAGCTGAGTGCTTGGAAGTATCTTCTTTAGGTCTCACAGTTGCATCTTTTAGTTTCGTCTTTACTCCGTGAATTGTACTAAGCATAGATCACGATCTCAATGATTCTCAAAAGATTCAATCCAACATGAAAAAAACTCATAACAAGAGCAAGATTCGATTCACCACATAGATAATATGAGGGCATGCATAACAAGATTCAACTCCATTAACTAAGCCCATGACCACAATCATCATAAGAAACTTTCATAATCAAGGGAGAAAAATATCACATAGCTACTAGTACATACCCTAAGACCCCAGGGAGGACTACTCACACATCACCATGGGAAGAGAGAAATAGTTGGTGGTGATAGTGATGGCGATGGTGGAGATGCCCCGACAACGATGCTAGAAAAGAGCTTGATAATACCTAGGTGCAGTAAGTATTATAACACATTCTAAAATGGATGTGGTAAGTATGGAGTCTCGAAACCAAAAGGAGCTAAAGGTAGGATATGTATTCCCTCATAATAAAACCCTGCGCACACCGAACGTTCTTTTGCCTAGACTTTCTAGTATAGATAGTTCACAAGTTCTAGAGAAAGCAAGAAAGTGAGTGTGGAGTAGCAGCGGTAGGAATTTCAAAAAAATTGCGGGACCCCGATTCAGAGAACCGGAGGCCTCGTGTTCTACCCCAGAGATCTGTGCCTTCTGGAACACGGTATAGCTTGATATAGATAAAACCACGATACAAAAGACTACTTAGGACATGTATAGTGGTTGATAAGCTAGTCTTATTTTAATCCGGCCACGTAATTTAGAGATGACAGAAAAAATATGTTGTACAATGGATTTATTCTTAATCTTATCTCTAGTAACTAGTTATTCCTAAAAATATGGTGAGAGATTTGTTGCTAAGAGATTGTCACATCCCTAGCTTCTGGTACTGCCTGGTGTTTGCTTATTGCTTGCATCATGTTTAAATTCTGTTGAAAGTTGAAATGGGGATCGTTGAAACCCTAGCACCAATTGAATTCAACTAGGTTCAATACAAATATTTTCAATGAACCCAAATGCCCTTTAGAAAAGTTCATTATTTTTGGAAATGGTCTAGAACCTCTCCCAAAAATGGTGCACATTTTTCTAGGCCTATCTGGATTTTCGAATTAAATCATATGGTATTTGCATTTGGGCATTTAATTGCTAAATAATATTTTAAATGCTCAAATAATCACAAACTGAAATGTTTGCTGTTGGAAATATTCCAAACAAGGACATTAAGCAGTTTAATGATTTTTGGAAATGCCCTGGCATTTTTAATAAAGCCAAACACAATTACAGAAAATAGAAAACAGAAACAAATAAAAGAAAGAGAGAGACTCACCTGGCAACCTACTGTGCGGCCCAGCACTCTAGCATGTGCCGGCCCAGCCCACCTCCACCTCCTCTGTCGTCTTCCTCCCAGGCCAGTAGGCAGAGCGCGTGCTTGCCGCGCGTGCACACGCTCCCGAGCCACCTCCTGCCTGGCTGCCTGTGTCGCCGACGCCCTGGACGCCTCCATGCGTCGCCACGCATCACCCCGGACCCTCTCGCCCACTTCCTCGTCCTCATCCCCTCCTCTCTCTCGCTCTGCACCTCGTGCCGAGCGCCACCATCACCACCGACGCCGTTCGCCACGGCCACCGGCCACCCCTCGCCCTGCCGCTGAGCTCAGGAGCTCCGCCTTGACCCCCTCTTCCACCCCACCGAGCCACGCCCCTCCGAAAGCCCTGCAGCGTCGTCCTCAAGCTCATCTTCAACCTCCGGCCGCCGGCAACCTCGTCATCGATTCGCCGCCGTTCGTGCTTCCCCGAGCTCGCTGACCTTCCCTGCATGATCCCCGTGAGCCCCTGAACTGATTCCCCCTCTCATTTTCCCTGTACGGCCGCTGTAGCCGTGCTAACCACCGGGGCTGAGAGCCACCGCCGCCGGGGTTTCTTACCGCCGTGGTCTGAGCCACTGCAGCTCGCATCCGCGCGTGCCACCGTGCTCACCACCTCCCTAGCAACCTAGTGCCACCAACCACGCCTACTGCCATGCACCGCAGCTGTTGCCTGCCTTGAGACCGTGGCTCTGCCGCCGCCAAACCTCAATGCCGGCGAGATTCCGGCCACCCCGCGCCCTCTAGCTTGGTCCGTTGGATGGGGGCGAGAAAGGGGCATCTCCTGGTGCCCTCGGTGCATCGAAATACTGCCGGAGCAGTGTTTCCGGCGAGCCTCCGCCGTGGTCAATGGTCGCCGGTGATTAGCCGCCGGCTAAGTGCGTATTTAGCCCTAACTAACCCTCCTGGGTCACTGACGAGTGGGCCCGCTCCTGCTAACAGTTTTTAGTTTAGGTTAATTAACCCTGTTACTTAGTGTTGACACTGACACGTGGGCCCCACGCGCCAGGTTTGACCTGGACGGGTCAGTTGACCTGTTGACCTCAGCCTTACGTCATGCTGACACAGTAAATATTTTCTGGGATTAAAATAAATCAAAAATGATTTATTTATTTCAGAAAATATCCAAAATTTCAAAAAATCATATAAAATTAACCGTAACTCCAAATGAAACAAATTATATATGAAAAATGATCAGAAAAATCCAACCTATCCATCTGTATCATTTTCATGCATGTTAGAACAACTTATAGCTGCTGTTTAGGACAAATCATATTAAGGGCATTTAAACCATCACATATGGAGTTTGAATTTGAATCTTTGATTCAAACCAACTTCATTTAACCTGTTGCTAGTTGCATTAGCTCAAAACACAGCATATTGCCATGTCATGATCAAGCATCATATTGTGCATTGCATTGATTGTGTTCTTCCTTGTTTGTCGGTGTTTGTCCCCTCTCAGTAGACGACGTACCGATGATGAGTTCGATGACACCGATGAAGAGCTATATTATATTCAGAAGTGCCAGGCAAGCAAAACCCCCTTGTTCATTCTGATACAATCCCACTCTCTCGCTCCTGCTCTATTTTACTGCATTAGGACAACAACGATTCAACTGTTACATGCTGCGGTAGTTGAACCCCTTTCCTCTGCATGACCTGTCATCGCCACAGTAAATAGATGAAACCCACTAGCATGAGTAGGAGTTGTTTGAGCCCTGATGTGCCTACTCATTCATGCTTGTTTGTCATGCCTGCTACTGCTTAGAGTTGAGTCAGGTCTGATTCATCGGGGATGAATCGGAGGTGTGTGAACATGTCCTACTATGTGTGAGCTAAGTGTGTGAACACGATTTGGTAAAGGTAGCGGTGAGAGGCCATGTAGGAGTACATGGTGGGTTGTCTCATTGAAACCGTCCTCAGGAAATGAGTTCTGTGTTTGTGATCCATGAACAATTACTACCACACATTGGGTTCCGGTAACTCGACCCCTCTCGGCTTATTAATCAACTCGATCTCTGTCCAGGAGTTGCAACTAGTTTCTGGTGTTTGTAGGTAGTGTTAGTAGTCTACCAAGTGGCACCCGGTACATGTGGGCTTGGGACAGACTAGGCACAGTGGCACGGTGTACCAAGTGGCACCCGTATGGTGGGCTTGGGAACCCTGCTCACATCGTTTGGGGCCGTGAGCGACACCCCGGCCGGATCTCCTTGCGGATGGAACCCGAATAGGCGATAAACCTGGACGAGAGACTTGTGTGGTTAGTCAGGTCGTGGCCGACACCCTCGCTGGGCTTCTGCTTGAAGGTTGCCGAGTACATGTCGTGTAAACGGAGGTAAGCGGTGAGAGCGTGTGTGAAGAAGTACACCCCTGCAGGGTTAATATGATCTATTCGAATAGCCGTGTCCGCGGTAAAGGACTTCTGGGTTGCCTGTACAGTTCATAGACAAGTGAAAGTGGATACTCTAAAATGCGCAAGATAAGCGTGAGTGCTATGGATGGCGTTCTCGTAGGGAGACGGGAGCGGATCCATAGTGGTGTATTGATATGGTGAATATGTGGACTCGTGTGCGCCACCTCAAAAGAGTTACTTGCAGTCGTAGTTCAGGATAGCCACCGAGTCAAAGTTGGCTTGCTGCAGTTAAACCCCACCATCCCCTTTGTTGATAATGATGCATATGTAGTTAGTTCTGATGTAAGTCTTGCTGGGTACATTTGTACTCATGTTTGCCTATTTTATGTTTTTGCAGAGAGACTTCAGTCTCACTAGTAGTTCCGTGTGGACTTTGACGTTTAGCTTGTTACCTCAGCTACGATCTTGTGCCCTCGGCAGGATCTGGTAGTTAGTCAGACTTCTCAGCCTTTTTCATTTGTAGTTGTCTGTACTCAGACATGTTAAGCTTCCGCTTGTGCTTTGACTTGTATGCTCTGAGTGTTGGGTCATGAGACCCATGTTTGTAATATCTCGCTCTTCGGAGCCTAATGAATAAAATACTTGAGTTGTAGAGTCATGTTGTGATGCCATGTTGTATTTGCACACATCGAGCATATTGTGTGTATGTTATTGAAATGCTTGGTATGTGTGGGATCTGACTATCTAGTTGTTTATCCTTGGTAGCCTTTCTTACCGGGAAATGTCTCCTAGTGCTTCCACTGAGCCATGGTAGCTTGCTACTGCTCCGGAACACTTAGGCTGGCCGACATGTATCCTTCTTCATTCCTGTGTCTGTCCCTTCGGGGAAATGTCATGCGGTGTGTACCGGAGTCCTGTTATCCCGCTACAGCCCGGTTCACCGGAGTCCTGCTAGCCCAATGCTACAGCCTGGATTCACTCGCTGATGACCGACACGTTCGATGTTGGGTCATGGATGCCTATCCCTGTAAGTTTGTGCCACTTTGGGTTTACGACTAGCCATGTTAGCCCGGGCTCCTTATCATATGGATGCTAGCGACACTATCATATACGTGTGCCAAAAGGCGCAAACGGTCCCGGGCAAAGGTAAGGCGACACCCGTGGGGATACCGTGTGTGAGGCCGCAAAGTGATATGAGGTGTTACATGCTAGATCGATGTGGCATTGAGTCGGGGTCCTGACAGAGATCATCTCTTAAATAAGAGAAGACAAATCCTTTTTCTGGCTTCTCTTTTCTCCACCTTAGCATTTATCCTACGTGGCACTTCTAAGATAGAACTATTGTAAGTGCCCTTAATAGTGTTAGGGTACAATACTCTAGCAGTGAAATGTAGTACAATAGGAGCAACTAAGCTCATCTCATTATTCTCTAAACTACTCATCGCAAAAGTTCTGGTGGCAGAAGTGATATAACACAACAAAAAGCGTGATGATGGTGGGACACCTCCAAAGGGACACTACTCGCGCATGTCCTAGTTTGCACTCTTGACGTCCTTATACTTGGCTTCTCCTACATCTGGCATGATAAGCCAGGTGAGTACTTTGAATGTACTCCCAAGCTCACAAACAATCCAGAAGCAAACAAACAAGCAAGAACATGACAACGAAACAAATTATCACTCAAGAATTGAATAGTACAACTGTGTAAATTTAGCCTGCCCGTTTAACGTCTCAAGGACCACTCCGGCATGATCCTCGGTCATCCGGTTCCTCTCAATTGACCACGTCATGATCGATCCAAAACCCTATCATCCTTTCATTACTTTAAATTCAGTTTGTTCATGAGGTTGATCAAATATGTAATTTAACGCAAATGGTGTCCCATTGCCGGGGACTCGACTATTTGAATAAATTTTTAAACACTTTGCACAGCTTGTACACTTTACCCACACCATGGACTAATAGTCCAACAAATCCCGCTTACAACATGGACGTCTTACCGTGCCTCCGACCTCTCGCAGGCTACCCTTGGAAGAGAGAATACTAGGTCACTGCCACCCCGTGGCACAACTCTTCCCATCCAATAATCCATCAACTTTCCTATGCACATCTCACAACGCAGGACCTAGTGCCTGGACGACAATCTCCTAACCAAGGAAGTACTGACCGTCCAACCATCCCTCTTTGGCGACACACGTAAGAGACATAACTAGTAATGAAGCAAGGCCTTTCCACTCAGGCAGATGTGGTTGTACGAAAAAGGCCCAGTTCCGCACTATGAATTGACGAGTCATGAAGGTTTAATCAAATGAACTTGTTGTTGGGGAATGTAGTAATTTGAAAAAAAATCCTACACACATGCAAGATCATGATGATGCATAGCAACGAGAGGGGAGAGTGTTGTCCACGTACCCTCGTTTTTTTGAAAATGTCCACGTACCCTCGTAGACCGTAGGCGGAAGCGTTATGACAACGCGGTTGATGTAGTCTAACGTCTTCACGATCGACCGATCCTAGTACCAAACATATGGCACCTCCGTGATCTGCGCACGTTCAGCTCGGTGACGTCCCACGAACTCACGATCCAGTAGAGCTTTCAGGGAGAGCTTCGTCAGCACGACAGCGTGATGACAGTGATGATGAAGTTACCGGCACAGGGCTTCGCCTAAGCACTACGACAATATGACCGAGGTGGATTATGGTGGAGGGGGGCACCGCACACGGCTGGAAACAATCAACTTGTGTGTCTATGGGGTGCCCCCTGCCCCCGTATATAAAGGAGCAAGGGGGAGGCTAGCCAGCCCCTGGGGCGCGCCCCCAAGTAGGATTCCTACTAGGAATCCTATTCCTAGTAGGTTTCCAACAAGGGGGAAAGAGGGGGAAGGAAGGAGATGGAGAAGGAAAGGGGGGCGCCGCTGTCGGTGTCAAAACCGGCGGATCTCGGGTAGGGGGTCCCGAACTGTATGTCTAAGGCTAATGGTAACAAGAGGCGAGGGACACAATGTTTACCCAGGTTCAGGCCCTCTCTATGGAGGTAATACCCTACTTCCTGCTTGATTGATCTTGATGATATGAGTATTACAAGAGTTGATCTACCACGAGATCGTAGAGGCTAAACCCTAGAAGCTAGCCTATGATTATGATTTTTGTTGTCCTACAGACTAAAGCCTCCGGTTTATATAGACACTGGAGGGGGCTAGGGTTATACAGAGTCGGTTATAGAGGAGGGAATCTTCATATCCGAATTGCCAAGCTTGCCTTCCACGCAAAGGAGAGTCCCACCCGGACACGGGACGAAGTCTTCAATCTTGTATCTTCATAGTCTAACAGTCCGGCATAATCATATAGTCTGGCTGTCCGAGGACCCCGTAATCCAGGACTCCCTTAGTAGCCCCTGAACCAGGCTTCAATGACGATGAGTCCGGCGCACAGATTGTCTTCGACATTGTAAGGCGGGTTCCTTCTCCGAATACTCCAAAGTAGATCTTGAACACAAGAATCATGTCCGGCTCTGCAAAACAAATTCCACCTACCACAGTAGAAGTACAATATTCCACGAGTCTAATCTGCTGACAACTTTTCCATAGCATGACATCACTCTATGGCCCGGTCATTATTCGAACCATTTTATCAACCTGCTACTACACATCTTGTGAGGAGGTTTTATTGGCACGTCTTGTTGAAGCAGAGATCGTGTCCCCTTATCACGGGATTCTCATCAATACGGGCGTGGGTAACCCAACCGCGCCATTATCACAACGCTAGGGGAATAAGCGAGTTTCTAGGGCAAGTGGGGAGGCGCATGATCCCTGCTGCCTTTATAAGGAGACAAGGATTCCTCTTTTTTCACCCACGCCTTCTTCTTCCTCTGCTCATCCATTCTCGAGCTCCAACGCCCAAGCTTTCACCTTGTCCGCAAAAACATTCCGAACATGTCCGGAGCGGGAGGCAAGTGGATGGCCTCCTCCGTTAAGAAGGAGGACATCAAGAAGCTTCGGGAGGCCGGATACTTGTACACAGACATCGCGCATCGGCTTCCGGCCGAAGGGCAGATCATCCCTACCCCGAAACCCCAGGAAAGGGTAGTATTCCTCTCCCACTTCATCCGCGGACTGGGATTCCCCCTCCACCCGTTCGTCCACGGGCTGGGATTCCCCCTCCACCCATTCGTCCGCGGGCTGGGATTCCCCCTCCACCCGTTCGTCCGTGGACTAATGTTCTACTACGGGCTGGACTTCCATGATTTGGCCCCCAACTCCATCCTCAACATCTTGGCGTTTATCGTCGTGTGCGAGGCCTTCCTTCGCATCACACCCCACTTTGGCCTATGGCTGAAGACCTTCAACGTGAAGCCAAAGGTGGTGAGCGGCCAACAAGCCGAGTGCGGAGGTGCCATGGTGGGCAAGATGCCCAATGTCACCTGGCCTGAAGGCTCCTTTGTGGAGACTGTGAAGGAGTGGCAATCGGGGTGGTTCTACATCACCGAGCCGCGCAACGCCAACTGGGCGGTGACCCCCGAATTCCGATCCGGCGTCCCCATGCGGCTCACCTCCTGGCAAGAGAAGGGCGTAGCCTGGGGCTCAGCGGAAGAACTGACCGGACTTCAGACATGCGTCCAAAATATGATAAGCAAGAAAATCAAGCTCGTCAATGTGGTCCAAGTTATGCTCCTCCGCCGGATTCTTCCGTGTCAGAGACGGATTTGCAATCTATGGGAGTTTGACCCGGCCGAACACCAAACGCTGCGAGAGCTCTTTGACACGACGCACGAAGATGCCTGGAAGGTGCTCTTCAAGGCCAATGAGGTACCACCGCCCACAACCGAAGATCGCGGGCTCAGTGCAAAACGCCGAGCCAATCTGTTAAGTTTTCATATTTGCAAGATATGCCTTTTACTAGCACATCCGCGGGAGGAATCTAAGCCTCCATGCCAATCTTATAGGCCTGGGTAGCGATAGCGGAGCAGATTAACTGTCCGGCTCCGCTACCCGAAGATCAAGAATTGCCTCTTCTAATGAAGATGCTGTTTCCGGCGCCCTATGAGGTGCTGGAGAAGAAGGCCAAGAAGACGGCCGCGGGGACCAAAGATGGACTCCGGCGCAAGGTTGCATCGGACATGACGTCCGAAGACACTGAGACGCACTCCTCCACCAAAGACGAGGAGGAGGAGGAGGAAATCCATTCCCCCCTACTAGGGGGAAAAGAAGAGGAAGGCCGCCACACATGGGGAGGCCGAGGTGTCCAAGAAGGGAAAAACCTTCCTTCCGAACCATTCCACCGTAGCCACCAACAGCGGCGAGGAGTGGGAACCCAGGGTCAAGCCCCTGGCTAAGTCGTAAGTATCCGGACATAATAGTATTTCCGGTATGTTTGCTTTATTGCTTCTTAACGTGCTAGACGTGCACCTGCAATCCGGCCAAATCCAACATCGAGATATCCTCCTCTTCGAGGGATCGCTGGACTCGTTGGCGATGAACAACGAGTCTCTTCCGACAGCCTCCTCCCCCAAGGCCGCGGATGACACAGAGGTGTTGTCTCGAAGGATACCAGGCCAGGGGGAGATAGTTTCGGAGACGCCTCCAGGCGAAACCCCGGTCGCTGGACACATGGGGGAAAAGACCCCAACGGACTCCGATAATGGGGGCCGTAGCCAGTTTGGCCCCCAGCCGAATACGGCTCTGGAAACCCAAGTGGTTCCGGATTTAGGCAGGCAGCCTCTCCCTAAGGAGGGCGAGCCGCCTGTACTGATGACCTCTGTCCATCCAGAGGCACCGGACAGCTTGCTGGAAACGCTTCGTAGTGCTTCGATTGATGAAGAACACCATACTCTTATGAGTACGGTGATTGAGAGGGTCCGGTCCACCAAAAGCGGATTGACCGAAGCCTGCGCTAGCCTTCTAACATGCTTTGAGGTAAGTAATAAAATTGTGAGAGAATATCACAGTGCAGACAGTAGCCCCTGATGCTCCGTTTGGTGTTCGAAAAGAAAAGCTGAACAGAGGATCAAATAATGTTCGCAGGAGTCTAACATAAGATGTCTATGTGAATAACCAGGCGTCGCTGCTGGCCGCTGCCGCTCGTACTGCATAGGTCTCTGGACTAAAGCAGGACCTGGAGCGGACCGAGGGAGAGTTCGTCCTCGTGAAGAGGCAGCTGGAGGAAAGTCAAGGTACGTAATACCTTGCCTGTATACTTATGAAGGATAAATGGTTTCTGCTGATAAAAGCGTCATGAACTTTTATAGGGGCCACGACCGAAGTGGCGGCCCTTAAGAAGGCGCTGGCCGATGCCGAAGACAAAGCGGCCAAGGAACGCGCCGCGTGCGAGAAGCAAGAGGCCCGGGTCAGCGAGGTCCAGTAAGAGCTCCAGGATTTCATCCAGAAGTACGAATCCTTGGAGCGTGACCCTAAGACTCAAGAGGCCGAGCTTGCCAAGGCCCTCCAGAGCGCACAAGACGCCAGAGCCGAAGCCCAGAAGGCCCTCCAGGAGATCTAGGGGGCCAAGAAGATTGCGGCAGGTAAGGCATTTGTTATGCAAAGCAATCATGTGAAGGAGACTTTCTTTTTACTTAACCGAATTTGGAGTTCTCCAGGAGCATTTGCAGATCTGCCGCACAGCATATCAGATGCCGCAGAGTTCTACCGAGACGAAGAAGGGAGCTCAACGGAGAAGTTGTTCTGGTCTCAATATCTTGGGACACAACATCCGATGCCCTTGAGTGACCAGCTGAAGCAACCGATCGAGCTGCACAAGGCAGCCGAACTGGCCATGACGGACCTCATAGTCTGGCTATGGCCTGCCGAGCCTATGCCTAGCAGCTACTTCGGTCTCGTGAAGCGGCTTGTGAGTGTCTGCCCACGAATTGAAGTCATAAAGCGGTCGGTTTGCATTGAAGGTGCGCGGATGGCCTTTGCCCGTGCAAAGATGCATTGGCTGAAGATGGACGCCACGACGCTGATGACCGAGGGTCCATCGAAGGGCAAGGAGCACCACTGACCCGAAATTTATTATGACAGTGTCCTGAAGGGCTCCCACCTTGCGGCAGAGCAATGTACCAAGGATGTAATCTTTGAATGAATACATTCATTTTATCCTGTAATATGAAACAAGTTCATTTCCGCAATATAATGCACGTTGATTTAAAATTTTACCTCCTGTGTGGCCGTTTATAAAATCTGAGAGTTGGCCAGTCGTCGGCTTCTTCCCGCATGTAACTAGTACAGGGGTGTTAGGGATAAATCTAAACACTCTTTATCCAAGTTATTGGTCCTTTAAGGAGGTGTCTAGTGCAACGAACAAGGCAATCGGACTATACCGCTTTATCACCCTCACTTAGCCATAGAAGTTCTATAATTTTAAATTTTGGCGTAGCCCCTGGTATTCGTAAGGCCGAACTTGGGGCTCTATACACGCCTAAATCGGACAAAGACCGATTCCTCGCATAAAGCGGAAAAAATCTTTAAGGATTTGAAACCTCTCGAACAGCGACCAGCTCTCGCCGCATCATGACAGTCAGTTTTTTGGCTTTCTCTACTGAGGTGCTTGTCCGGAAGAACCAGGACACAATCGTAGTAGTTCTCCCTTTACTACCCTAGCCGATATAGCGGAACGTAGGGTAGCAAACACAGGAGCCGGGCAACCCAACTATTGACCCAAGACATGATTCGGAGCTGATGCATATAATGCTACAAGTTCAGGGTGCCGCACTGTTAAAAGTGTTCAGACTTTCTTTGCCGTGTTGTGGGGTACACTGAAGCCCCTGGCGAACTGAACGTACCAGAATGTACGAGTGCGATTTGTAATAAATAAACAGTCAAGGAAAAGAAGTAATAAGCTGACGCTGCAAATTATTTTCCATTGTTATTTGAGTGATATGTCAAGGCGTATGTATACAAGTAGTGCGATAAGCAAATAGGGCTATTTAACATGCCCTAACCAAGGATGAGCTGCGTGTGGGTATGTAAAACAGGTATAGCGATCGTTAGCAGAGACCACCTGGGGATTCCCTTGTACGTCAAAGCGCCTTGCTTCCTTGGTGTATCCGTCCCATGATGAGTCCGATGATCAGGTTATTGGAAGAGCCTCAAGAAGAGAGGAACCTGAAAGAGAGAAAAAAGAAAAAAATGAAGGTATGCGGATCCCGGGGCGGTTGAACCGCATTGTGGACCACGATCTGGCTGTGCCTCCGTCTATGCCCATGGTATTTTAAGTGCGTAATTATGTACGCACGGCACAAATTTTGCCGCTTGATTGGGACTAGGATGGAGGCCGAATTGCTAGGCGAGCTCTGGACGGGCCGAACGATCCTGTTGCAGAGTAGTTCGGACTCGCTTGACGGTGTCCTAGGGCTTTATTGCCGAATTGAGGGTCTGCCTAAGGAGGCTACTCTGTACTTCTGCTACAAGGGCCGAAGTGTGCTCCTCTTTATGGAGGGAGCGCTCCGTATTTCCATTGACTGTTATAACACCGTGGGGTTCGGGCATCTTGAGCTTGAGGTAGGCATAGTGTGGCACCACATTGAATCGAGCGAATGTGGTTCGTCCAAGCAGTGCATGATAACCACCATGGAAGGGGACGATGTCGAAGATTAACTCCTCGCTTCGGAAGTTGTCCGGGGATCCGAAGACCACTTCCAGTGTGATTGAGCCTGTACAATAGGCCTCTACACATGGTATGACACCTTTGAAGGTGGTTTTGGTGGGTTTGATCCTTGAGGGATCGATGCCCATTTTGTGCACTGTATCTTGATAAAGCAGGTTCAGGCTGCTGCCACCGTCCATGAGGACTCGTGTAAGGTGGAATCCATCAATAATAGGGTCAAGGACTAGTGTGGCTGAGCCGCCATGACGAATACTGGTCGGATGGTCCCTGTGATCAAAGGTGATCGGACAGGAAGACCATGGGTTGAACTTTGGGGCAACTGGCTCCATCGCGTAGACGCCCCTTAGTGCGCGCTTCCGCTCCCGCTTCGGAATATGGGTGGCGTATATCATATTTCCCGTTTTGACTGGGGGAGGGGGGATTTCTTATGTCCTCCTGTGTTCGGTGGCCGGGGCTCCTTGTCGTCATCACTATGCGACCCCTTTCCTTGTTTTCGGCATTTAGTTTGCCGGCCTGTTTAAATACCCAACATTCTCTGTTGGTTTGGTTGGCTGGTTTATCAGGGGTGCCGTGGATTTGACATGGACGATCGAGTATGCGGTCCAGACTGGACAGGTCTAGATTGTTTCTTTTAAATGGCTTTTTCCGTTGACCGGACTTGGAGCCACTGAATCCGGCATTGATAGCCGTGTCTTCGGCGTTATCGCCATTATTGTGACGCTTGTGTCTTTTGCGTTGGGGCTTGCCGTTGCTATCTCTGGTGTCTGAAGTGCCAGGATTCCTTGATGTGCTATTGCTACGAGCCAACCAGCTATCCTCGCCCGCACAAAAGCGGGTCATGAGTGTCGTAAGGGCTGCCATGGACTTCAGCTTCTCTTGGCCGAGGTGTTGGGCGAGCCACTCGTCATGGATGTTATGCTTAAAGGCCGCTAGGGCTTCGACATCCAGACAGTCGTCGATTTGGTTCTTTTTAGTTAAGAACCGAGTCCAGAATTTCCTGGCTGACTCTCCGGGCTGTTGGGTTATGTGACTTAAGTCATCAGCGTCCGGTGGTCGCACATAAGTGCCCTGAAAGTTGTCAAGGAATGCGTCTTCTAGGTTCACCCAACTGCCACTGGAGTTTCCCGGCAGACTATTCAGCCAGTGCCGAGCTGGTCCCTTGAGTTTTAGTGGGAGGTACTTGATGGCATGGAGATCATCGCCGCGGGCCATGTGAATGTGGAGAAGGAAATCTTTAATCCATACCGCGGGGTCTGTTGTTCCCATCATATGGTTTGATGTTCGTGGGGTCTGTTCTGCTGTATTCGGCCCGGACGGATTTGTATTTAGTATATCCGGCGTGGCGGTCATCGTCACGCGTTGGGGCATGCCCCCGCGATCCGTAGATCGATCTTGATCTGTCCTGCTTTGTTTTCCAATTCGTCTCGCTGGTCATGTGTGTAGCCTCGGGCCTTCGTGTTTTTATTTGTTCAGCGATGGGGTGTGGGCTGGTGTTCGGACTAATACACCGCTTTGTCTCGGCCACGAGGTGGTCGATCAGCCGCATCCTGTGCTGGTAGTATAGGCTCTAGTGCCTCGTCCTCGAATTGAGGTAACAACCTGCGCCTCGGGTAACTTTTGGTTGGGCGCTCGAGTCCGTATTCCTCGGCCACCAGGACCTCAGGCCTTCTATCAGTGAGCAAATCTTGATCAGCTTGAAGCTGCTGCTGTTTTTTCTTCAGGCTCTTTGCAGTGGCTATAAGCCGGCGCTTGAAGCGCTCCTGCTCGATGGGATCCTCGGGCATGGTAAATTCTTCATCGCCGAGGCTCACCTCGTCTTCGAAGAGGGGCATGTAATTGTCATCCTCCGAGTCTTCATTCATTGCCTGTTCATTGGGGCTAGCTTGCCCGCCCTCCTGTCCGGCCTGTTCGAAGCTTGGCTGGGCGGGATTGTTTTCGTCTTTGGCATCATCCGGAGTGCTATTGTCTCTTGTGCCGGTATGACTGTTTCTACCCTGGCGTGGTTTAGAGCGGCACCGCTGATGTCGGCGCTTCGGCTGTTTCTCATGAGGACTATCCTCCGTTGCATCCTTTTGATTCTCGCCATTGTTTTCTTTGGGTGTGTCCACCATATATATGTCATATGATGATGTAGCTGTCCAGCGCCCTGTGGGCGGTGGTTCCTGTTTTTCTCCGGCATCGTCGTCCATACAGTCGATGTCCTCGGAGTCAAAATCAAGCATGTCGGTTAAGTCATCGATAGTGGCTATTAGTGGGTGGTGGGTGGGTAACGGATTCCTTCGTCGTCCGCTTCCCACTCAAGCCGGACATAGTTCGGCCAAGAGTCTGCTAACAAGGACAGAGATTTTAATGAGTTTAGCACGTCGCCCAAGGGCGAGTACTGAAAGATGTCCGCGGAGCTGAACTCCAAGATCGGTGCCCAGTTAGATCTGATGGGCACTGATACACGCGGTTTGGAGCCTATGGCCGGAGACAAGTCCGAGGGTCCGATGACACAGACCTCATTGGAAGTGAAATCTGTGTTCGGCTCTATCGCCGTTGAGTGTGCGGCTTCCGTGGCGGGGTTCATCCTCCCATCCTCGGATGGCACGATCTGCAGTGGATCTAAAGCTGGGGCAGATGCAGGTGAGATCTCCTGAACACTATCCGATGGCAGGTCTAGGTCATGCTCATCGTGGCTGTAGGGTGCACCTGTCATGGGCTCGAATCCATCGAAGATCAAGTCTCCGCGGATGTCGGCTATGTAGTTTAGGCTTCCAAACCTGACCTGATGGCCAGGGGCGTAGCTATCGATCTACTCCAGATGGCCAAGCAAGTTGGCCCGCAGTGCGAAGCCGCCGAATACAAAGATCTGTCCGGGGAGGAAAACCTCACCTTGGACCGCGTCGTTGTAGATGATTAAAGGAGCCATCAAGCCTTATGGTGACAACATAGTGGAACTCTCAATGAAAGCACCAATGTCGGTGTCAAAACCGGCGGATCTCGGGTAGGGGGTCCCGAACTGTACATCTAAGGCTAATGGTAATAGGAGGCGGGGGACACGATGTTTACCCAGGTTCGGGCCCTCTCTATGGAGGTAATACCCTACTTCCTGCTTGATTGATCTTGATGATATGAGTATTAAGAGTTGATCTACCACGAGACGTAGAGGCTAAACCCTAGAAGCTAGCCTATGATTATGATTGTTGTTGTCCTACGGACTAAACCCTCCGGTTTATATAGACACCGGAAGGGGCTAGGGTTACACAGAGTCGGTTACAAAGGAGGTAATCTTCATATCCCAATTGCCAAGCTTGCCTTCCACGCAAAGGAGAGTCCCACCCAAAAAGGCACGGGACAAAGTCTTCAATCTGGTATCTTCATAGTCCAACAATCCGGCATAAGCATATAGTCCGGCTGTCCGAGGACCCCCTAATCCAGGACTCCCTCAGCCGTCCCCCCTTCACTTGTCCTATTCGGACTCCAAGGGGGGGCACGCGGCCTGCCCTGGCCTCTCTCCTCTCTCTCCACTAAATCCCATGGTGGCCCATTAATTCCCTCGGGGGGTTCCGGTAACCCCTCCGGCACTCCGGTTTTACCCAAAAACACTGGAACACTCCCGGTGTCCAAATATAGGCGTCCAATATATCAATCTTTATGTCCCGACCATTTAGAGACTCCTCATCATGTCCGTGATCATATCCAGGACTCCGAACTACCTTTGGTACATCAAAACACATAAACTCATAATACCTATCGTCACCGGAGTTAAGCGTGCGGACCCTACGGGTTCGAGAAATATGTAGACATGACCAAGACACGTCTCGGGTCAATAACCAATAGCGGAACCTGGATGTTCATATTGGCTCCCACATATTCTACAGAGATCTTTGTCGGTCAAACCGCATAACAACATACGTTGTTCCCTTTGTCATCGGTATGTTACTTGCCCGAGATTCAATCGTCGGTATCTCAATACCTAGTTCAATCTCGTTACCAGCAAGTCTCTTTACTCGTTCCGTAATGCATCACCCCGCAACTAACTCATTAGTCACATTGCTTGCAAGGCTTATAGTGATGTGCATTACCGAGAGGGCCCAGAGATACCTCTCCGACAATCGGAGTGACAAATCCTAATCTCGATCTATGCCAACTCAACAAACACCATCAGAGACACCTTTAGAGCACCTTTATAATCACCCAGTTACGTTGTGACATTTGGTAGCACACAAAGTGTTCCTCCGGTATTCGGGAGTTGCATAATCTCATAGTAATAGGAACATGTATAAGTCATGAAGAAAGCAATATCAACATACTAAATGATCAAGTGCTAAGCTAACGGAATGGGTCAAGTCAATCACATCATTCTCTAATGATGTGATCCCGTTCATCAAATGACAACTCATGTCTATGGCTAGGAAACTTAACCATCTTTGATTAATGAGCTAGTCAAGTAGAGGCATACTAGTGACACTTTGTTTGTCTATGTATTGACACATGTACTAAGTTTCTGGTTAATACAATTCTAGCATGAATAATAAACATTTATCATGATATAAGGAAATATAAATAACAACTTTATTATTGCCTCTAGGGCATATTTCCTACAGTCTCCCACTTGCACTAGAGTCAATAATCTAGTTCACATCGCCATGTGATTTAACACCAATAGTTCACATCACCATGTGATTAACACCCATAGTTTATATCGCCATGTGACCAACACTCAAAGGGTTTACTAGAGTCAGTAATCTAGTTCACATCGCCATGCGATTAACACCCAAAGAGTACTAAGGTGTGATCATGTTTTGCTTGTGAGAGAAGTTTAGTCAACGGGTCTGCCAAATTCAGATCCGTATGTATTTTGCAAATTTCTATGTCTACAATGCTCTGCACGGAGCTACTTTAGCTAATTTGCTTCAACTTTCAATATGTATCCGGATTGTGACTTAGAGTCATCCAGATCGGTGTCAAAGTTTGCATCAACGTAACTCTTTATGACGGACTCTTTATCACCTCCATAACCGAGAAATATTTCCTTAGTCCTCTAAGGATATTTTTGACCGCTGTCTAGTGATCTACTCCTAGATCAAAATTGTACTCCCTTGCCAAACTCAGGGCAGGGTATACAATAGGTCGGGTACACAACATGGCATACTTTATAGAACCTATGGCTGAGACATAGGGAATGAGTTTCATTCTCTCTCTATCTTCTGCCGTGGTCGGGTTTTGAGTCTTACTCAACTTCACACCTTGCAACACAGGCAAGAACTCTTTCTTTGACTGTTCCATTTTGAACTACTTCAAAAACTTGTCAAGGTATGTATTCATTGAAAAAACCTATCAAGCATCTTGATCTATCTCTATAGATCTTAATGCTCAATATGTAAGCAGCTTCACCGAGGTCTTTCTTTGAAAAACTCCTTTCAAATACCCCTTTATGCTTTCCAAAAATTTCTACATCTTTTCCGATCAACACTATGTCATTCACATATACTTATCAGAAAGGTTGTAGTGCTCCCACTCACTTTCTTGTAAATACAGCTTCATCGCAAGTGTGTATAAAACTATATGCTTTGATCAACTTATCAAAGCGTATATTCCAACTCCGAGATGCTTGCACCAGTCCATAGATGGATCGCTGGAGCTTGCACATTTTGTTAGCACCTTTAGGATTTGACAAAACCTTCTTCTTGCATCATATACAACTCTTCTTTAATAAATCCATTAAGGAATATAGTTTTGTTATCCATTTGCCAGATTTCATAGAATGCGACAATTGCTAACATGATTCATATAGACTTAAGCATCGCTATGAGTGAGAAAATCTCATCGTAGTCAACACCTTGAACTTGTCGAAAATCTTTCGCGACAAGTCGAGCTTTGTAGATAGTAACACTACCATCAACGTTCGTCTTCCTCTTAAAGCTCCATTTATTCTCAATGGCATGTTGATCATCGGGCAATTCCACCAAAGTCCATACTTTGTTTTCATACATGGATCCTATCTCAGATTTCATGGCCTTAAACCATTTTGCGGAATCTGGGCTCATCATCGCTTCCTCATAGTTTGTAGGTTCGTCATGGTCTAGTAACATGACTTCCAGAACCGTATTACCGTACCACTCTGGTGCGGATCTTACTCGGGTTGACCTACGAGGCTTAGTAGTAACTTGATCTGAAGTTACATGATCATCATCATTAGCTTCCTCACTAATTGGTGTAGTAGTCACAGGAACTAATTTCTGTGATGAACTACTCTCCAATAAGGGACCAGGTACAGTTACCTCATCAATTTCTACTTTCCTCCCACTCACTCCTTTCGAGAGAAACTCCTTCTCTAGAAAGGATCCTTTCTTAGCAACGGATATCTTGCCTTCGGATCTGTGATAGAAGGTGTACCCAACAATCTCCTTTGGGTATCCTATGAAGACACATTTCTCCGATTTGGGTTCGAGCTTATTAGGTTGAAGCTTTTTCACATAAGCATCGCAGCCCCAAAGTTTAAGAAACGACAACTTAGGTTTCTTGCCAAACCACAGTTCATATGGTGTCATCTCAACGGATTTAGATGGTGCCCTATTTAACGTGAATGCAACTGTCTCTAGTGCATAACCCCAAAATGATAGTGGTAAATCGGTAAGAGACATCATAAATTGCATCATATCTAATAACATGCGGTTATGACGTTCGGACACACCATTACGTTGTGGTGTTCCAGGTGGCGTGAGTTGCAAAACTATTCCACATTGTTTCGAATGAAGACCAAACTCGTAACTCAAATATTCGTCTCCGTGATTAGATTGTAGAAACTTTATTTTCTTGTTACGATAATTTTCCACTTCACTCTGAGAATTCTTTGAACTTTTCAAATGTTTCAGACTTATTTTCCATCAAGTAGATATACCCATATCTTCTCAAATCATCTATGAAGGTCAGAAAATAACGATACCCACCGTGAGCCTCAACACTCATCGGACTGCATACATTAGTATGTATTATTTCCAATAAGTTAGTTGCTTGCTCCATTGTTCTGAAGAGCGGAGTCTTAGTCATCTTGCCCATGAGGCATGGTTAGCAAGCATCAAGTGATTTATAATCAAGTGATTCCAAAAACCCATCAGCATGGAGTTTCTTCATGTGCTTTACAGCAATATGACCTAAACGGCAGTGCCACAAATAAGTTGCACTATCATTATTAACTTTGCATCTTTTGGCTTCAATATTATGAATATGTGTATCACTACGATTGAGATTCAATAAACCATTTATATTGAGTGTATGACCATAGAAGGTTGTAAGGGCATATTTATCCCTTAGCTGTTTAGGTGATTGATGACAATGCTTTTGCGTACTAATCATGTGCATTGAGCATTTCAGGTATACCATGTATAAGCACAAGACGGTTTGGTGCCCCTCGAAGACTATCGAAGACGGCGTTTCTCTACGTTTCTTTTTGGTGGATTTGAGTCGTAGGGAAGTCGTACTATTAAGAGGGGGTCTGCGTTGGAAAGGTTTGGGTGGAATCATCATGTACACATCTTTTCCATTTGCACCACCTTTCCTTTGGCACTTTGGAGCATCCTCCGTCTTTTCTTGTCTATGCAAAATGTCGTGATTGTTGCTGAACTTGGGCATACGGTAGTACTACTCCTAGGAGCGGTAGTACCGCAGGCCCTTGCGGTAGTACTGGCCTCTGGCGCGGTAGTACCGCAAGAGCCCATGGTACTACCGCTTCCTTGGAGCGGTAGTACTATGGCCTCAGGCCAGCGCTGTTGCTTTTGCGGTAGTAGGAGCGGATGCAATTTTTTACATCCACGCCCTACGCGGTAGTAACGCGCCAGGGGCGCTGTAGTACCGTGCGCTCTGGCCAGGCTCAGCAGCATGCGCGGTAGTAGGGGTGGATGTAATTTTTTACATCCGCGCCCCGCGCAGTAGTACCGCTCCTGGCTTACGGTACTACCATGTTGGATTTTTGCACAGATCCCAACCCAGCGGAAGTTGCCACGGATGTATTTTTAATATGTCCGTGCCCTCCCTCATCTGGTCTATCTCTGCCTTGCGGTAGTACCGCAAGGGGGAGAGGTAGTATCGCGCCAGCAGTTCTACCGCCCTCTGCTGCATGGGCGGCAGTACCGCAGTGCCTCTGCGGAAGTACCGTGCGCCCTTGCGGTAGTATCGCATCCCCGGTGCGGTAGTACCGTGCGTTGTAGGCTGGGTTGGTGGATAACAGTTGGATTTGTTCTTCCACTATATAAGGGGTGTCTTCTTCTCCGAGTTGACCACCTCTTCCATTCCCAAGCTCCATTGTTGCTCCAAGCTCCATTTTCGCCCGATCTCTCTCCCTAGCCAATCAATCTTGTTGATTTCCTAGGGATTGGTTGAGAAGGCCCAGATCTACACTTCCACCAAGAGAAATTTGATTCCCCCCACTAATCCCTTGCGGATCTTGTTACTCTTGGGTGTCTGAGCACCCTAGACGGTTGAGGTCACCGTGGAGCCATATTCCATTGTGGTGAAGGTTCGTGGTGTCATTGGGAGCCTCCAATTAAGTTTTGGAGATTGCCCCAACCTTGTTTGTAAAGGTTCGGTCGCCGCCTCCAAGGACACCAATAGTGGAATCACGGCATCTCGCATTGTGTGAGCGCGTGAGGAGAATACGGTGGCCCTAGTGGCTTCTTGGGGAGCATTGTGCCTCCACACCGCTCCAATGGAGATGTAATTCCCCTCAAAAGGAAGGAACTTCGGTAACACATCCTCGTCTTCACCGGCTCCACTCTTGGTTATTTCATGCCTTTACTTGTGCAAGCTTATTCCTATTATATACCTTGCTTGCTTGTGTGCTTGTTGTTGTTGTTGCATCATATAGGTTGCTCACCTAGTTGCATATCTAGACAACCTAGTTTGATGCAAAGTTTAAATTGATAAAGAAAAGCTAAAAATTGTTAGTTGCCTATTCACCCCCCCTCTAGTCAACTATATTGATCCTTTCATATGGTATCAGAGCCTTGTCTCTTTATTAAGGACTTTGCTGTTCGAAGAGTATGGTTGACACCGTAGACGGTGTGGAGGAGCACTCAGGTGTGAATCCGGTCTCATCTATGGCTGATGGGGGAACCGCGGTCTCTCGTGAGGAATTCAATGTGGCTTTGGACACATTGAAAACCTCCATGACGACCGAGGTTAAAAGCATGTTTAGCAAATTCTTAGAAGGGCTTAAACTATCTACTGCACTGATGAAAGTGGGTGATCCCACTAACAAGGTGACGGATGCTAACTTCGACAAGGGGGAAGCTACTAGTGAAAAGGCTCCTTCTTCTAGTGGTAAAAATGGCAACGGCATCTTTGCCCATGTGGAACCTCCACTTACTTATGGTGGACCGATTCCTTCCACTCATTTGAATCATGTCGGTCCTCCCCCTAAGATTGTGAAAAATGAGGACTTTGATTCTTGGGTTTATCTCTTTAAGCATCATTTGAACCATGTTAATTCTAACCTTTAGAGAATCATTGAATAAAGGTTTTTATCCGCATGACCGAAGCAACTTCACCCCTAGAGAAGTCGCGGATAATAAATTCACTGAGAATGCTCTCTTCATCATCCATGATGCAATTCCACCAGAAGATCTTGCTCATCTCCGACCCTTCACTGTGGCCAAGGATGCATGACGGCATGTTGTTTCCCTTTACAGGGGAAGCGCAAGCAACGCTCCAACTATGAAGTAGTGCAAGATGAAGCCGACGAGTTTGCAATGAAAGAAGATGAAGAACCTCGTGAGCTCTATCAGAGATTAACTACTCTCACGCTCTCACTCCGAGATCATGGGAGCAAGGATATGGATGACAATTGGATCAAGCGCAAATTTCTCAAGGCCATGATGCCTTACCACAAGGCCATGTCCTCCGTCATTCGTCAAAGGCCGGACTTCCACACCTTGTCCTCAAGTGAAGTGTTGGATGAGTTTGTGGCTATGAGCATCTTGGACAAGACCGCCGACAATGCGGTGTTACGCTCTCAAAGAGCGAAGAAGCCCAACCTTGCCTTAAAGGCCAAGGTTAGTGTGGAAGAAGAGGAAGAAGAGGAGAGCAAATCCCGAAGATACAAAGTATGCTTATCATGAACACATGGCTCTTACTTCAAGGCAATTTTGGAGCAAGAAGAACACAAGGCCCAACTTCAACAAGAACAACTCAAGTGGCGCAAAGGTCAAGCAACGAGTGAGGACTTGCTATAATTGTGGCAATGTGAGCCACTTTGTTTCAGAATGTACTTATGAGAAGAGGGAAGACAGTGGTTGCAAGCTCATCCGAAAGGACAAGGCCAAGTCTTTCCCCAACAAGAGCAACTTCATCAAGAAGACTCCTCCCAAGGGGTTGGTGGCACAAGAAGAGTACCATGAGGATGATGATGATGATGAAGACGGTGAGTCGGTTGCCATGGCCTCCGTTGCCATTGCGACAACTCCACGATGGTCTCTCTTCGACTCACCCAATGAGAACATCACCGCCAAGTGCCTCATGGCTAAAGCCACCAACAAGGTAACTCCCAACATCAAAACTACCATCATTAATAATCCTTGTTTGACGGATTGCATTGATGAACATGAGGGGTCCAATGTGGAGGAAAATGAATTTGAGTCTTTTATGAGTAAACTCAAAGGTAAATCCAAGAAGCACATTGTTGCTTGATACGTCTCCAACGTATCAATAATTTTTTATTGTTCCATGCTATTATATTACCCATTTTGGATGTTTATGGGCTTTAATTTACACTTTTATATCATTTTTGGGACTAACCTACTAACCGGAGGCCTAGCCCATATTGCTGTTTTTTTGCCTATTTCAGTATTTCGAAGAAAAGGAATATCAAACGGAGTCCAAACGGAATGAAACCTTCGGGAGCGATCTTTTTGGAACAAATGCAAACCTGAAGACTTGGAGTGGACGTCAAGCAACAACCGAGGCGGCCATGAGGGCGCCCGGCGTGCCCCCCACCCTCGTGGGTCCCTCGAGCGACCGCCGACCTACTTCTTCCTCCTATATATACACCCGTACCCTGAAACCATTAGAATAGATGACGAAAACCTAATTCCACTACCGCAACCTTCTGTATCCGCGAGATCCCATCTTGGAGCCTTCGTCGGTGCTCCGCCAGAGGGGGAATCGACCATGGAGGGCCTCTACATCATCTCCAAGGCCCTTCCAATGAGTTGTGAGTAGTTTACCACAGACCTTCGGGTCCATAGTTATTAGCTAGATGGCTTCTTCTCTCTCTTTGAATCTCAATACAAAGTTCTCCTCGATCTTCTTGGATATCTATTCGATGTAATTCTTTTTGCGGTGTGTTTGTCGAGATCTGATGAATTGTGGGTTTATGATCAAGTTTATTATGAGAAATATTTGAATCTCCTCTGAATTCTTTTATGTGTGATTAAGTTATCTTTGCAAGTCTCTTCAAATTATCATTTTGGTTTGGCCTACTAGATTGGTCTTTCTTGCCATGGGAGAAGTGCTTAGCTTTGGGTTCAATCTTGTGGTGTTCTTACCAAGTGATAGCAGTGGCAGCAAGGCATGTATTGTATTGTTGCCATCGAGGATAAAAAGATGGGGTTTATATCATATTGCATGAGTTTATCCCTCTACATTATGTCATATTTATTAATGCGTTACTCTGTTCTTCATGAACTTAATACTCTAGATGCAGGCAGGAGTCGGTCGATGTGTGGACTAATAGTAGTAGATGCAGGCAGGAGTCGGTCGATGTGTGGACTAATAGTACTAGATGCAGGCAGGAGTCGGTCTACTTGTCACGGACGTGATGCCTATATACATGATCATGCCTAGATAATCTCATAACTATTTGCTTTTCTATCAATTGCTCGATAGTAATTTGTTCACCCACCGTAATACTTATGCTATCTTGAGAGAAGCCACTAGTGAAACCTATGGCCCCCAGGTCTATCTTTTATTATATAAGTTTTCCATCTACTTTTATTTGCATCTTTACTTTTCTATCTATATCATAAAAATACCAAAAATATTTATCTTATCATATTATCTCTATCAGATCTCACTTTCGCAAGTGGCCGTGAAGGGATTAACAACCCCTTTATTGCGTTGGTTGCGAGGTTCTTGTTTGTTTGTGTAGGTGCGTGGGACTTTTGAGGAGCCTCCTACTGGTTGATACCTTGGTTCTCAAAAACTGAGGGAAATACTTACGCTACTTTGCTGCATCACCCTTTCCTCTTCAAGGAAAACCAACGCAAGCTCAAGACGTAGCAAGAAGGATTTCTGGCGCCGTTGCCGGAGAGATATTCGCTCAAGTCAAGACATACCAAGTACCCATCACAAACTCATCTCCCTCGCATTACATTATTTGCCATTTGCCTCTCGTTTTCCTCTCCCCACTTCACCCTTGCTGTTTTATTCGCGCTCTCTTTTCGTCTGCCTCCCTGTTTCTCTTTCTCCTTGCTTCTTCTGTCGTTATTTCTGAAATTGGGGAGATTATCGTCGATATGGACAATAATGATAACATGGAAATTTCTGATGCTCCTGCTGAAGAACCCCCTATCTTACATACTAAAAAGTTTCGAATCGGTAGTGCTAATATTATTGGAAAAGGGGTTATTCAAGATTTCTTTACTTGTGTCGGTGCTTTACCTTCTATGGGTAGTTCTATCTTGCGTAGAACTAGTAGTCTTGCGGACGCTATCGCCATGCTTATAGTTGAACTTGAAAGACAGTTTATACATGCATCCTTGCATACAAAGGATTTTCCTAGAATTTTCTAATATTGAACATTCTTCTGTTAAGCGCGCAACTACTATATTTTTGGCACATGAGTTTAGATTTATAATAAAAGAATCCAAAGAAATTTTTGCGCACTATAGGGTGGGCGTCGGCCGTCCGCCCATAGAGGCGATCCTCTTCGATCAAGAGGAAATAATGCGTTTCCAATCTTTGGACTATATTGCTTTTAATGAAAACCTTAGAAAAAAGGTTCCTACCACTGTTCTAGTTGAAAAATTTCTGAACTCAATAATGATTTTGCTCTTTGAAATAATGAGCTAAGATATTCTATTGAGTGTAGACTCAAGAGGTTCTGTCAAAAGAATGTTTATAATGCTGAATTGGTTGTGCAATATGAAGGGCCTAAGGAGGAACCCATACCTCCTGAGATTGATCTTGGGGACTTTTGTCCCATTAAATTTAGCCCTTTTGATTACTTTTGCTTGCCTCAAAGAACACTTGCTGCTGAACACAGAGAATATGAGATGAGTTTTCGTGATCTATCTTATTATTATGGCACTACTTAGATCTATCCTCACTTTTATGCCTAGCTAGGGGCGTTAAACGATAGCGCTTGTTGGGAGGCAACCCAATTTTATTTTTATTTTTTATTTTTGCTTCTGTTTAGTAATAAATATTTCATCTAGATACTGTTTAGTTGTGTTTTCATGTTTTAATTAGTGTTTGTGCCAAGTAGAACCTATAGGATAACCTACGGTGATAGTTAATTTGATTCTGCTGAAAAACAGAAACTTTTGCGCGCACGAAAATAATTTTAGTATTTCACAGAAACGTGATTTTGTGTTGATTCTTTTTGCTGTAGATCAATAGAAAAATTGCCCAGGACTTCCTAGTTTGGTAGGATTTTTAGAGTTCCATAAGTATTTGAGAGTTACAGATTTCTACAGACTGTTCTGTTTTTGACAGATTCTGTTTTTCGTGTGTTGTTTGCTTATTTTGAAGCATCTATGGCTAGTATCGGTGGGTATGAACCATAGAGAAGATGTAATACAGTAGGTTTAACACCAATATAAATAAATAATGAGTTAATTACAGTACCTTATGTGGTGATTTTTCTTTCTTGCACTAACGGAGCTTATGAGATTTCCTGTTGAGTTTTGTGTTGTGAAGTTTTCAAGTTTTGGGTAAAGATTTGATGGACTATGGAATAAGGAGTGGCTAGAGCCTAAGCTTGGGGATGACCATGGCACCCCAAGATATTCAAGGATAACCAAAAGCCTAATATTGGGGATGCCCTGGAAGGCATCCCCTCTTTCGTCTTCGTCTATCGGTAACTTTACTTGGAGCTATATTTTTATTTGCCACATGATATGTGTTTTGCTTGGAGCGTCTTGTATGATATTAGTCTTTGCTATTTAGATTTCCACAATCATCCTTGATTTACACACCTTTTTGGAGAAATCCACATGATTTGGAATTTATTAGAATACTCTATGTGCTTCACTTATATCTTTTGAGCTAGATAGTTTTGCTCTATGTGCTTCACTTATATCTTTTAGAGCACGGAGGTGGTTTAATTTTGAAGAAATTGTTGGTCTCTCATGCTTCACTTATATTATTTTGAGAGTCTTTTAGAACAGCATGGTATTTGCTATGGTTATAAAATTGGTCCTGGAATGATGGGCATCCAAGTTGGGTATAATAAAAACTATCATAGGAAGTGAATTGGATGCTATGATCAATTTGATACTTGATAACTATTTTGAGATATGAGGATGGTGATATTAGAGTCACGCTAGTTGGGTAATTGTGAATTTAAAGAATACTTGTGTTGAAGTTTGTGATTCCCGTAGCATGCACGTATGGTGAACTGCTTTGTGATGAAGTTGGAGCACAATTTTATTTATTGATTGTCTTCCTTATGAGTGGCAGTCGGGGACGAGCGATGGTCTTTTGCAACCAATCTATCCCCCTAGGAGCATGCGCGTAGTACTTTGTTTTCAATGGCTTGTAGATTTTTGCAATAAGTATATGTGTTCTTTATGACTAATGTTGAGTCCATGGATTATACACACTCTCACCCTTCCATGATACGTCTCCAATGTATCTACTTTTCCAAACACTTTTGCCCTTGTTTTGGACTCTAACTTGCATGATTTGAATGAAACTAACCCGGACTGACACTATTTTCAGCAGAACTGTCAGGACCGATTTTCCAATAAAACATTTATTGAGAAACCGACCCTTTTATCGGACCAGTATAGGAAAAACCTTCTTTACTAGTAGACAAATCCTTGATACAGAAATCCAGAAGTACTAAATATTATACAAGGTTGACCTGAGACTGCTCAACAATTTATTACAAGCATGCCGATATTATACATAAAGGCGGATATGACACAAGGGTATGGTGGCATAACTACTGACTCATAATAAAAGTGGTGGTGGATATGTCATAGTGAAGTGGGTGACATGACTCCTAATCTTACAGCTCCTCGAGCGTGGGAGTGAGGCTCGACGATTCTATTCGGGTAGCGGAAGCGTATATGTTACAAGTGACCAATTCCTTGATCGCACTGGACTGACTGGGACTCCTCTAGGCGTCAGACTCGCTATCGTACTCTTCATCCATAAGGTCGCCTTCGTCAATATCTGGCCAAATCAACAAGCCAGGTGAGTACTTTGAATGTACTCGCAAGACAGTTCGGACATAAGATATAACAAATGCAAACATGATGCACATGAGCAGTTTAGCAATGCACGCTCAGATAATAAATTTGCACGGCATGTTAAATGAAAAGGAAGTCAGGTGGTAGTCCTCCCGAAATCCCAATAAAATAACTGAAGACCGATCGGGTGTCTGAATTGACGCCTCGAAAGGAAATTTTTTTAAATTAACATGCCACAGTCGGGCGTCAGGGCGACACGGCATAAAGGGCTTATATTGAAACATAAATGACAGTGCGTGCCACAGTCGGGCGTCTTAAGCGACATCTCGAAAAGGGATTATAATGAAAGTAAATAACAAGGATGCCATAGTCGGACGTCTGAGCGACATCACATAAAGGGCTTATATTGAAAGTAACTGACAAGAATGCCACAGTCGGACGTCTGAGCGACATCACATAAAGGGCTTATATCGAAAGTAAATAACAAGAATGCCATAGTCGGACGTCTGAGCGACATCACATAAAGGGCTTAAATCGAAAGTAAATAACAATAGTGCCACAGTCGGACGTCTGAGCGACTTCACATAAAGGGCTTATATTTCACCATTCGAATTCAAGCAGTTCACGAATTTAAATCATTCCAAGGAAATACTCAGTACATAATAATAAACGGGTTAGTCCATCCACAGGAATAACATTCAGCCGGGTTTAACACTCATGTTTATTCACCGGAGATTTGTCACTGGAACTGACACTGAGTCGGACGTTGAGACCGACACTGACACTGACATAGATAAGTTGATCACAGTCCTTGACCATAGATACGGTTACTCAAATGGTTTTGACTCTGCAGAGTTTGTACTCTTTAACCACGGCCAACGGATTTCAGTAGTCACAAAAGACTAGTTTCGTCTACGGTATTTTAGAAGTAAACACATCTAACCAGTACACACTCATTCCACAACCCGTTGCCAGGGATCACCCTAGGCAACATTCAAGAAAAACTTTAAGACGGGGAGGCCACAACCTCGAATAGCATGGGATCAAATTTATATCGCGCGCTCTAAGGGGTGCCCCCCTCTCGGTCCCAACCGGAAACACCCATGCCCCATGACCGGATGACGGGCTTTAATCCAGGGCCATGGAACCCTCATCACGGCTGAGGGAGTCCTGGACTAGGGGGTGTCCGTATAGCCGAACTATCATCATTGGCCGGACTCCAAGACTATGAAGATACAAGATTGAAGACTTCGTCCCGTGTCCGGATGGGACTTTCCTTGGTGTGGAACGCAAGCTTGGCGATACGGATATGTAGATCTCTTACCATTGTAACCGACTCTGTGTAACCCTAGCCCTCTCCGGTGTCTATATAAACCAGAGGGTTTTAGTCCGTAGGACGAACAACAATCATACCATAGGCTAGCTTCTAGGGCTTAGCCTCCTTGATCTCGTGGTAGATCTACTCTTGTACTACCCATATCATTAATATCAATCAAGTAGGAGTAGGGTTTTACCTCCATCGAGAGGGCCCGAACCTGGGTAAAAACATCGTGTCCCTTTTCTCCTGTTACCATCCGCCTAGACGCACAGTTCGGGACCCCCTACCCGAGATCCGCCGGTTTTGACACCGACATTGGTGCTTTCATTGAGAGTTCCTCTGTGTCGTCACCTATAGGCCCGATGGCTCCTTCGATCATCAACAACAATGAGGTCCAGAGCGAGACTTTTCTCCCCGGACAGATCTTCGTCTTCGGCGGCTTTGCACTGCGGGCCAATTCGCTTGGCCATTTGGAGCAGATCGAAAGCTACGCCCCTGGCCATCAGGTCAGATTTGGAAGTTTGAACTATACGGCCGACATCCGCGGAGACTTGATCTTCGACGGATTCGAGCCACACCCAAGCGCGCCGCACTGTCACGATGGGCATGATTTAGCTCTGCTACCGGACAGTGCCCTGGAGGCCGCACAAGAGTCCGCTCCGACCCTTAACTCGGAGCCGACCGCGCCGATCGAGGATGGGTGGCTGGACAACGCCTTGGGGGCTGCTACCTCTACGGCGATGGAGCCGAATACCGACCCTGTCCCTTGTGAAGCTCGTGACTCCGAGGTGCCGGACTCCTCGCCGGACTCCGAACCTCCCGCGCCCCTTCCAATCGAATCCGACTGGGCGCCGATCATGGAGTTCACCGCTGCGGACATCTTTCAGCACTCGCCTTTTGGCGACATCCTGAATTCGCTAAAGTATCTCTCTTTATCAGGAGAGCCCTGGCCGGATTACGATCAGGACGGTTGGGATGCGGACGACGAAGAAATTCAAAGCCCACCCACCACCCACTTTGTAGCCATTGTCGACGACTTAACCGACATGCTAGACTTCGACTCCGAAGACATCGACAGTATGGGCGACGATGCCGGAGACGACCAAGAACCAGCGCCTACGGGGCACTGGAAAGCCACCTCGTCATACGACATATACATGGTGGACATCCCGAAGGATGGGAATGACGATGGAACAGCAGAGGATGACCCCTCCAAGAAACAGCCTAAGCGCCGGCGTCAGCGGCGCCGCTCTAAATCCCGCCATAGCAAAAATGGAGATTCCGACTCCAAAGACAATAAAACCCCAGACAGTGCCGAAGACAACCCCCTCCAGCAAGATTCAGCACAGGAGGATGGAGAAGCTAGCCCTCGTGAGAGAGCGACAGAGACAGAGGTAGAGGACGATAATTACATGCCTCCCTCCGGAGACGAGGCAAGCCTCGACGACGACGAATTTGTCGTGCCTGAGGATCCCATCGAACAAGAGCGTTTCAAATGCAGGCTTATGGCCACGGCAAGCAGCCTCAAGAAAAAGCAGCAATAGCTTAGAGCTGATCAAGATTTGCTAGCCGACAGATGGACTGAAGTCCTTGCGGCCGAAGAGTACGAACTCGAACGCCCCTCCAAAAGCTACCCCAAACGCAAGCTGCTGCCCCGACTAGAGGAGGAAGCATATAAACCTACATCACCAGCGCACAATACGGCCGACCGGCCACCTCGTGGCCGCGACAGAGAGGCCTCTAGGCCCTCCACTAAAGTTGCACCCCGGCATCGCTCGAAAAGCACAAAGCCACGGGGGAACGCGCCGGACTTGCAAGACATATTGGAGGATAAGGCAAGACAAACAAGATCGATCTACGGATCGCGTGGGCGCCCCACGATATGCGACGACAATCGTCACGCTGGGTATAGCAATTCCGGCCGGGCCGAACACAGTAGGCAAAGCTCGCTTGAGCTGCGTCGTGATATAGCCCAATACAGAGGCGCCACACACCCACTATGCTTCACAGATGAAGTAATGGATCATCAAATCCCCGAAGAGTTCAAACCCGTGAACATTGAATCCTACGATGGCACAACAGACCCCGCGGTTTGGATCGAAGACCATCTCCTTCATATCCACATGGCCCGCGGTGATGATCTTCACGCCATCAAATACCTCCCACTCAAGCTTAAAGGACCAGCTCGGCATTGTCTCAACAGCTTGCCAGCAGAATCAATTGGGTGCCCGGAGGACCTGGAAGCCGCATTCCTTGATAACTTCCAGGGCACATATGTGCGACCACCAGACGCCGATGACCTAAGCCACATAATTCAGCAGCTAGACGAATCGGCCAGACAATTCTGGGCACGGTTCTTAACCAAGAAAAATCAAATCATCGACTGTCCGGATGCAGAGGCCCTCACAACCTTCAAACACAACATCCGCGATGAATGGCTTGCCAGGCACCTAGGACAGGAGAAGCCGAAATCAATGGCAGCCCTCACATCGCTCATGACCCGTTTCTGTGCAGGAGAAGACAGTTGGCTAGCCCGCAGTAACAACCTAACCAAAAACTCTGGTAGTTGGGATACCAAAGATAGCAATGGCAGGTCGCGTCGCAATAAGCACAAGCTCCGCATTAACAGCGATAATACTGAAGATACGGTAGTCAACGCCGGATTTAGAGGCTCTAAACCCGGTCAGCGGAAAAAGCCATTCAAAAGAACTACTCCGAGCCCATCCAATTTGGACCGGATACTCGATCGCTTGTGCCAGATACATGGCACCCCCGAAAAGCCAGCTAATCACACCAACAGAGATTGTTGGGTGTTCAAACAGGCAGGAAAGTTAATCGCCGAAAGCAATGACAAGGGGCTGCATAGCAATGACGAGGAGGAGACACGGCCGCCAAACAATAGAGGACAGAAGGGTTTCCCCCCACAAGTGCGGATGGTGAACATGATATACGCAACCCACATACCCAAAAGGGAGCGGAAGCGTGCGCTCAGGGACGTATACGCGATGGAGCCAGTCGCCCCAAAGTTCAATCCGTGGTCCTCCTGCCCGATCACTTTTGATCGAAGGGACCACCCCACTAGCATCCGCCATGGCGGATTCGCCGCATTGGTTTTAGACCCAATCATCGACGGATTTCACCTCACTAGAGTCCTGATGGACGGCGGCAGCAGCCTGAACCTGCTTTACCAGGATACAGTGCACAAGATGGGCATAGACCCCTCAAGGATTAAACCCACAAAGACGACCTTCAAAGGCGTCATACCATGTGTAGAGGCCAATTGTACAGGCTCAGTTACACTTGAAGTGGTCTTTGGATCCCCGGATAACTTCCGAAGCGAGGAGTTAATCTTCGACATAGTTCTGTTCTGCAGCGGCTATCATGCACTGCTCGGACATACCACATTTGCAAAGTTCAATGCGGTACCGCACTACGCATACCTTAAGCTCAAGATGCCAGGCCCTCGAGGAGTCATCACGGTCAACGGAAACACTGAACGCTCCCTCCGAACGGAGGAACATACAGCGGCTCTCGCGGCGGAAGTGCAGAGCAGCCTCTTAAGGCAATTCTCGAGTCCGGCCGTTAAGCGACCGGACACCGTCAAGCGCGCCCGGAGTAACCTACAACATGACCACCTGGCACGTTCCGAGCACGCGTAGCAATGCGGCCCCAACCCCAGCCCTCGCAAAGTTGCAAGACCAGTACTATGCGTACATCACTATGCTCTGGAGATACCATGGGCATAGGGGGAGGGGCACGATCACGGCAGGCCCAGAGTGCGGCTCAACCACACCAGGGGCTCCCAAATGTATCATGCTTTTTCTTTTTTCTTATCCTCAGGACTCCGTTTTCCAGAAGCCCTGCCCGGCAGTAGACCTGCCGAACTCACGATGCAACAGCCAGGGAAGGAGAAAAGCTACAGCAAGTATCCAGGTGGTCTCCATCACGAGCATTATACCTGTTTTACATAACATTCCGCAGCCTACCCCTGGAGGGGGACATGTTAATAGTCCCACCCCTTGCTTATCGCACTATTTGTATCACTCTGCCTTTATTGCAGTACTTTTTGAATGAACAATGCATCGCTTTTTGCCTATTGCATTCCTTTTTTATATATGTTCACTTATGACATGTTGCACCCGTACGCTTTGGTACGGCCAAACACACCAGGGGCTTGAGTTCCCCAAATTATGGTGTGATTAGTCCGAACACTTTCACAAGTGCAGCACCCCGAACTTATAGCATTATATGCATCGGCTCCGAATCATGTCTTGGGTCAATAGTTGGGTTTGCCCAGCTCCCATGTTTTGGTACCTTACCTTCCGTTATATCGGCTAAGGTAGCGCTGGGAGAACCACTGCGATTGTGCCCCAGTTGAGCTGGGCTGAGCACCTCAGTGGAGAAAGCTAAAACTGACCGTCATGATGGGGCGAGAGTCGGTCGCTGTTCGAGAGGTTTTTTCGAGTCCCTAAAGACTTATGCCGCTTAGAGCGAGGAACCGGCTTTGTCCGGCCCAGGCGTGGATAGCACCCTGAATTCGGCCTTCCAAACACTAGGGGCTTCGCCGAAATTTAAAATTATAGAATTCTATGGCTAAGTGAGAGTGTTCAAGCATTATAAGTCCGGTTGCCTCGTTCGTTGTGTTGAGCGCCTCCCTAGAAGGACCCAAAAATGGGAACAAGAGCGCTAAAGTTTATCCCAAACACCCCAGTGCTTGCGGCATGGGGGCCGAAGCCAACGACTTGCCATCTCTCAGATTTGATAAACGTTCGCACAGAAGGTAATATTTTAAATTAACAAGCGTTGCTTAGCGCATATGAACAAAGTTTTCAGCGCACAGGATAACAAAATGCGAGTCTACTAAAAAATTACATCTTTGGAGCATTCACCCGCAATAATGCGGGCACCCTTCAGGACACCCTTATAATACCTCTCGGGCATGCGATACTCCTTGCCCGGCGGTGGCGCATCCGTCACAAGCTTCTCGGCGTCCATCTTGCCCCAATGCACCTTAGCGCGGGCAAGGGCCCGACGGGCACCTTCAATGCAGGCAGAGTGCTTGATGACGTCAACCCATGGACAGGCGTCCACCAGCCACCGCACCAGACCGAAGTAGCTCCCAGGCATGGCTTCTTTGGGCCACAGCCGAACTATGAGGCCCTTCATGGCCTGTTCGGCCACCTTGTGGAGCTCGACCAGCTGCTTCAGCTGGTCGCTCAGGGGCACCGGATGTCCTGCCTCAGCATACTGAGACCAGAACACCTTCTCCGTCGAGCTCCCCTCCTCGGCTCTGTAGAACGCGGCAGCATCGAACACGCTATGGGGCAGATCTGCGAACGCTCTTGGAGAGCTCCGAATTCGGGTAAGTAACAGGTAATTCACTTTTACATGCTTGCTTTGCATGAAGAATGCCTTACCCGCCGCTATCTTCTTTACTGCCTCGATTTCCTGGAGGGCCTTTTGGGCTTCAGCCTTAGCGGCTTTGGCACTCTCAAGAGCTGACGCAAGCTCGGACTCTCGAGTCTTCGAGTCACGCTCCAAACTCTCGTGTTTTTCCACGAGAGCCTGGAGCTCTTGCCGTACCTCCGCCACCCGCGCCTCCTGCTTCTCTCGCTCGACGTGTTCTGTGGCCGCATTGCATTCGGCCGCGGACACCGCCTCCTTCAGGGTCAACACCTCGTTCGTAGCCCCTGGAGTACCCACGTTATTCTTGTCATTTTTTCTTGCAACCAAATCCTTTTCTATAAGGTACAACTTTAATAAGGTGTTACTCACCTTCCTTGACCTCGAGCTGCTTCTTGGCACGGCCGAGCTCGATCTCGGACCGTTCAAGGCTCTGCTTCAAGGAATTGACCTCGGCAGTCAGTGCGGCAGAGGTCAGCAGCGCAGCCTGCATTCCCATATTGACATATTTTTGTTAGACTCCTGCGTATATCTTTTTAGATCCTCAGTTCGGCTTTTCTTTCCGAACACCGAACTGAGCATCAGGGGCTACTATCTATGCGGTACTATTTTTACACATCCTAATCACATACCTCAAAGCCTGTTAGAAGGCTGGTGCAGGCTTCGGTGAGCCCGCTCTTGGCAAGCTGAACTTTTTGAATCACCGCACTCATGACAGTGCGGTGTCCCTCGTCAATGGAAGCGCTGTTGAGCGTCTCTAGCAAGCTATCCGGCGCCTCCGGTTGGACGGAGGCCGCCGGCGTTGCTGTCTCGCCCTTCTCATGAAGGGGGCCGCCCGCCGGACTCCGGAACCACCAAAGGTTCCGGTGCGGAGTCCGGTCCAAGGTCCGGGAGGTTGCCTTGTGGCACCTCCGGCGCCTCCTCCTCCTGGCTGGTCCCCTTATGGGACCCCACCTCGGCGTCGTCTGTGTCACGAGGGGAGGAGGCGGTTGGAAGGGAAGCGTATTCACATCCGATGAACCCAGGGACCCGCTCGACAAAGCGGTGAGATTGTCCTTGGGCGGACTACATGCTTGTATTCGGCGTTAGAAGACGCTATGCGACGAAAGGAAAACATGAGTTATTCTGGAATCTGGATACTTACGATCTCGCCAGGGGCTTGGTCCTCAAGGGCCACTCCTCTTCGCCATCGTCGGCGTTGGTGGAACAGTCCGGAGGAAGGGTCCTTCCCTTCTTGGACCCTTCGGCCTCCCCCGTCAGGGAAGCCTTCCTCTTCTTCTCTCCCCCCGCTGGGGGAGAGGCCTCTTTCTTCTCCTCCTCACCTTCGTGGGAGGAGTCCGCCTCGGAGTCGTCGTACGATGAGTCCGATAACACCTGGCACCGGGAACTCCTCCGGGTTCCCGTGGCCTTCTTCTTGGCCTTCTTCTCTGGCACCACGTAAGGCGCCTGGACCAGCAGCCCTGTCAAACGGGCATCAGCTGGGTCTTCTGGAAGGGGAGCCGGACAGTTAACCTGTCCGGACATCTTCTGCCAGGCCTGTTAAAGGTATTGGGAGTTTAGATCCCTCATAGAGTCAAACTATGGAAAGCAAGTGTCCCATAAAGGATAATATAGCTTACCTCGCCAGTCGGATGCTGTGAGCTGAACCCGCGATCTTCGGTAGCGGATGCGGGCGCGTCGGCGCCCTTGAACAGCACCCTCCAGGCCTCTTCATACGTAGTGTCGAAGAGCCTGCTCAAGGTCTGGTGCTGTGCCGGATCGAACTCCCACAGGTTGAAATCCCGCTGTTGGCACGGGAGAATCCGGCGGATGAGCATGACCTGGACCATGTTGACAAGCTTGAGCTTCTTGTTCACCAGGGTTTGGAGACAGGATTGGAGTCCGGTCAGCTCCTCTGAATCGCCCCACAACAGGCCCTTCTCTTATCAGGAGGTGAGCCGCGTGGGGATGCCAGATCTGAATTCGGGGGTCGCTGCCCATTCAGGGTCACGCAGCTCGGTGATGTAGAACCACCCCGATTGCCACCCTTTGTTGGTTTCCACGAAGGCGCCCTCGAGCCAGGTGACGTTGGGCATCTTGCCCACCATGGCGCCTCCGCACTCCGCTTGGCTGCCGCCCACTACCTTCGGCTTGACATTGAAGGTCTTTAGCCATAAGCCGAAGTGGGGCTGGATGCAGAGGAAGGCCTCGCACACGACGATAAACACCGAGATGTTGAGGATAAAATTCGGGGCCAGATCATGAAAATCCAGGCCATAGTAGAACATGAGCCCCCGGACAAAGGGGTGGAGTGGGAAGCCCAGTCCATGGAGGAAATGGGGAAGGAATATCACCCTCTCATGGGGCCCGGGGGTGGGGATGAGCTGCCCCTCGTCGGGGAGCTGGTGCGCGATATCACTGGACAAATATCCGGCCTTGCGCAGCTTCTTGATGTGCCCCTCCGTGACGGAGGAGGCCATCCACTTGGCCGTGGTGTGACGTCATATCACTAAATACGTCAGCAGATTGAACTTGTGTAAATATTTTTCTCTCCACGGTGGTATGTGGATTTTATTTTGCAGAGCCGGACACTATCCTGGTGTTCAAAATCTTATATGAATTATTCGGAGGAGGAACCCGCCTTGCAATACCGAAGACAATATGCGCGCCGGACTCATCGTCATTGAAGCCAGGTTCAGGGGCTACTGAGGGAGTCCTGGACTAGGGGGTGTCCGGATAGCCGAACTATCATCATTGGCCGGACTCCAAGACTATGAAGATACAAGATTGAAGACTTCGTCCCGTGTCCGGATGGGACTTTCCTTGGCGTGGAAGGCAAGCTTGGTGATACGGATATGTAGATTTCCTACCATTGTAACCGACTCTGTGTAACCCTAGCCCTCTCTGGTGTCTATATAAACCGGAGGGTTTTAGTTCGTAGGACGAACAACAATCATACCATAGGCTAGCTTCTAGGGTTTAGCCTCCTTGATCTCGTGGTAGATCTACTCTTGTACTACCCATATCATCAATATCAATCAAGCAGGAGTAGGGTTTTATCTCCATTGAGAGGGCCCGAACCTGGGTAAAAACATCGTGTCCCTTGTCTCCTGTTACCATCCGCCTAGACGCACAGTTCGGGAACCCCTACCCGAGATCCGCCGGTTTTGACACCGACAACGGCCCCTCTATTTGGTGTGTACGTGGAAAGAGGTTTGCAACTTACTAAACCGTATTCTTTGCAGACCACATATGGTAGCACGAAAAGGGGGACGGACGGTAACGTGACTTGATCCACGTTAACACTGTAGTTAAACGGTTGACATAAGAATGGCATGCTTCAACAATTCCATCTTACCACCTTTCATGTCACCACATGATCATGTTATCTCCCATCAAATGACACATCAAGTTTCGAAGCAAACTTGTAGTTGCCTTGCATGCAATATAAGACTTACTGATGATTATATAAACATGCCATGAAATAACTACTCAAGCAAACATGCAAAACACTCATCATATCAAAGGTTTAAACATGCTTGCCTGGTTCGGAGTAGTCGGAGTCTAGCTCGGCGAAGTTTGCGGTTCCGTCATCTCCTCCGGTATCTATGGTATAAAGAAATCATATACTAACGTAAATACCGTGTGTGCATAAAACTTGTTCCAAATATTTTTCAAATAAATATGATAAAAAACTAGACAGAAAAATAAAGATGACAGAAAAAGAATAAATTCAAAATCATCTTCTGTTTAAAAGTTATTAAGGTTTTAGTCTAGGGACTCATCTGTAATGAAACAGAAAGTTTCCAGGGGTAGTTTATAAATAGACAGAAAAACGTTTCAGTTAGAAAGCGTATTCTGCCCGAAGGCGTTTTCCGAAAACGGTTCAAAAAGAGAAAAAGCTGATGAGGGGGTCCCACCCGTCAGGTTTGAATCTTCAAATCAGAGTACACCGGCGCCCGAGGGCTGCGGTGGTCGCCGGCGGCGATCCACGGCGAGGTAGGGGGAAAGGAGGGTACCTACGGGTTCACTGTGTCCTTCCACACCTATGGGTGGTCGAGTTGGTCGTCGGCGAGCACCACGTCGATGGCGGCCTCTACTCCGGCGGACGGCGGTTTGGGTGGTGATGGGTCTCGTCGAGGAGGGCTACAACCTTCAAATTGAAGCTTGGGTTAGAAGTGTGGGTGCACTAGGAGGTTGCTGACAAGGTATGGGAGGCGGGGTTGTTCTCACCGGAACGGATCTTGCCGGAGCCCGAAGCGGATCGGGGTGGCCAGAGTCGGGGAAGAAGGCCTCCCCGAGGTCTCCTAGTAGCTAGGCGTGGCTCTGGTGAGGTGGAGGGGTGATGCCTGGTCGAGATCGAGCTAGAGGCCCCCTTTTATAGCCAGCCCGAGGCGGTTGCCGCGATCGGGATTTCTCCGGCGGTGATTACGGCGAGGTAATGGTTGCACGGGAGGTTTAGGGGTCGGGGCAGCTGCAGATAGGTTCACTGGTTCCATCCCGGGGCTAAGCTTGGCAAAACTTGGGCGCTACTCCATGCTCTCGACAGAACGGCCTCACGGGGCTCGGCGACGGTAGAGAGCGCGCCCTGCGCCTCTCTGATCGTGGTGACTGTGCTACAGCGTGCACAGGGGAGGGGATGGCCACGCGGAGGATGCTGGTGTCTTGGGTGGTGCTGGACGGCGCCGAAAGGCAGGGCCGGCCCGTGCTAGCCGCCACGGGTGGTTCTGCCACCGCAGAAGACGCCGGCGATGAGGTGCCACATCGCCACCGACACTTGCGCCCGTCCAAACGATCGTGCGGCGCACTGGATAAGAAGAAGGAGCAGTGAGCATCGTGCCAACGCGGGCACTAGCGAGATTGACGCCGTGCTCTAAAGAAACGACACTATCGACTGAACTGAATCACTGAAACCTGAACTTTTTCTGAATTTTGACAGAAACAGTGCATGCTAGGTGTTCGATGAAATGTTTTTGGCATGTGGACATTTCTTCTGGAGTTGATCTTTGGTGAGGTGACCTCTCAATGCATCTAGGGGCTGCCTGATTTATCTCAGAATTTTTGGAGAAGAAAAATTATGAATTTCACCAAAAATGGCAAATCTGGTCCAAACTTGCAGCAAGCAAAATTTGAAAAATTTGAACTGTGGACAAGTGGATCTTGATGGATCTAGGTTGGGGGTACTAGGGACTAGTCAGAGGAGTTTGTTTGGGACCAAAACTCAAAAGGGTTCTGGTGGTTCCTTTGTAAATCACCTAGGTCCAAAATAAATGACAGAAATAGTTTTGAGGACAAAATAAATAGAATAAAAATCAAAAATGGGTTGAACTTGCTGGGATTGGATATTTGACTTGACCCAAAGTGGAGGGAGGGGTTTTGGAAGAAAAATTTTCAACCTAGGTCATGGCAAGAGAAAATTTTGAATGAGATAGAATCAATCCATAAGTCATATGGTTATTTTTAAAAGAAAGAATTTAAAAAACTTTCCAAAAGAAAATATTTGTGTTGAGTCAGCACTAAATGAAAAGCCCTCAAGACCAAAGTAAATGTTGAGAATAACACATAAAATATTTGCCATAAAGGTTTTGAGAAGGAGAGGCTTTTAAAAAAAAGATTAAATAACCTCCTTTCCATAGAAAGGAAATTAATAAAACCAAATAAATTTTTTGGGGTGTTACAAGAACTGCCATGATGTTGTTTTATGTGTAGAAAAGAAAAGTTCTTGGAATGTCCTGAAAATCCACGGAGCGACTTTTTGGAAAATATAAAAAATACTGGCGAAAGAATCAAGACCAGGGGGCCCACACCCTGTCCACGAGACAGGGGGCGCTCCCTCCCCCTGGGCGCGCCCCCTATCTCGTGGGCCCCCTGGACCTCCACCGACCTCAACTCCAACTCCATATATTCACGTTCGGGGAGAAAAAATCAGAGAGAAAGTTTCATCGCGTTTTACGACACGGAGCCGCCGTCAAGCCCTAATCTCTCTCGGGAGGGCTGATCTGGAGTCCGTTCGGGGCTCCGGAGAGGGGGATTCGTCGCCTCGTCATCATCAACCATCCTCCATCACCAATTTCATGATGCTCACCGCCGTGCGTGAGTAATTCCATCACAGGCTTGCTGGACGGTGATGGGTTGGATGAGATTTACCATGTAATCAAGTTAGTTTTGTTAGGATTTGATCCTTAGTATCCACTATGTTCTGAGATTGATGTTGCTATGACTTTGCTATGCTTAATGCTTGTCACTAGGGCCCGAGTGCCATGATTTCAGATCTGAACCTATTATGTTTTCATGAATATATGTGTGTTCTTGATCCTATCTTGCAAGTCTATAGTCACCTATTATGTGTTATAATCCGACAACCCCGAAGTGACAATAATCGGGATACTTCTCGGTGATGACCGTAGTTTGAGGAGTTCATGTATTCACTATGTGCTAGTGCTTTGTTTCCGGTTCTCTATTAAAAGGAGGCCTTAATATCCCTTAGTTTCCGCTAGGACCCCGCTGCCACGGGAGGGTAGGACAAAAGATGTCATGCAAGTTCTTTTCCATAAGCACGTATGACTATTTATGGAATACATGCCTACATTGCATTGATGAACTGGAGCTAGTTCTATATCACCCTATGTTATAGCTATTACATGAGGAATCGCATCCGGCATAATTATCCATCACTGATCCATTGCCTACGAGCTTTTCACATATTGTTCTTCGCTTATTTACTTTTCTGTTGCTACTGTTACAATCACTACAAAACCCAAGAACATTACTTTTGCTACCGTTACTTTTATTACCATACCACTTTTGCTACTAAATACTTTGTGCAGATAGTAAGTTATCCAGGTGTGGTTGAATTGACAACTCAACTGCTAATACTCAAGAATATTCTTTGGCTCCCCTTGTGTCGAATCAATAAATTTGGGTTGAATACTTTACCCTCGAACGCTGTTGCGATCCCCTACACTTGTGGGTTATCAAGACAAATTTCTGGCGCCGTTGCCGGGGAGCATAGATCTATTCTCTGAGTCACTTGGGATTTATATCTGTTGATCACTATGAAGAACTTGAAAGACGCGAAAACTACGATCTATCCCTCAACTACAAGGGGAGGGAAGGAACTGCCATCTAGCTCTGCACTAGACTCCTTCTGTTATGAGTAAGCTTGCGACACCTAAACCTGCTACTGCTATGAATTCTGATATGTCGCATGTTATTGATGATGCCACTTCTGCTATGCATGATGAAACTACTTTTGTGCATGATACCACTTTGCTGTTAGGTGAATTTCTTGATGAACAACTTGCTAGAGTTAGGGGGCGTGAAATTATTGAAGATGCTATTATTGATGATAGTAATGATGAAGGTTCTCCTAATGATTATGAATTGCCTGTTGTTCCTGAGGGTTATGTTATGAATGAAGAAGCTGCTAGGGCTATCTTTGCTTGCAATGATAGATATGATCTTAAGAAATTATTAGCTAAATGGAAGCAGCAGTCTCTTAATGCTAGAATGAAACCTGACCCTGCTTTTGCTACTTCACCTATTTGTGTTACTGATAAGGATTATGAATTCTCTATTGATCTTGAGATTATTACTTTAGTTGAATCTGATCCTTTTTATGGCCTTGAATCTGAAACTGTTGTGGCACATCTTACCAAGTTGAATGATATAGCTATCCTGTTTACTAATGATGAGAAGTCTCGCTATTTTTATATCCTTAAGATATTTCCGTTCTCATTAAAGGGTGATGCCAAGACTTGGTATAATTCTCTTGCTCCTGGTTGTGTGCATAGTCCCCAGGATATGATTTATTACTTCTTTGCTAAATATTTCCCTACTCATAAGAAACAAGCTGCCTTGCGGGAAATATATAATTTTGTGCAAATCAAAGAAGAGAGTCTCCCACAAGCTTGGGGGAGGCTTCTCCGGTTACTTAATGCTTTGCGTGATCATCCTCTCAAGAAAAATGAAATACTTGATATCTTTTATAATGGACTAACCGATGCTTCCAAGGAATACTTGGATAGTTGTGCTGGTTGTGTTTTCAGGAAAAGAACAGTCGACGAAGCTGAAATATTATTGAATAATATGTTGACTAATGAAAATAATTGGACTCTTCCTGAGCCAATTCCTGAAGCAATTCCTGAACCAATTGAGCCAACTCCTGAGCCTATTCCTAAACCCACTCTAAAGAAGAGAGGTGTTTTATTTCTCAGCCCTGAAGATATGCAAGAGGCAAAGAAATTAATGAAAGAAAAAGGTATTAAAGCTGAAGATGTTAAGAATTTACCTCCTATTGAAGAAATACATGGTCTTAATATACCGCCTGTTGAAGAACCATATTGTCTTGATAACCCGACACAGGTAGTAAAGGTAAATTCTCCCTATAGATATGATAAAGTTGAAATCCCCTCTACTAAATTTCATAGCCCATGCTTAGATGAATTTGATGACTTTATGGCTAGACAAGAAAGTTTTAATGCTTATGTCGGTAGAGAGTTAAAGAATAATGCTTTCGAGATAGGACACGTGAGCGATAATATGGCTAGAGTTAAAGGTGAACTTAAACTCGTTAGCAAATATGCTTCTATGGTTGCTACTCAAGCTGAGCAAGTACTTAAAGCTCAAAATGATTTGCTTGAGGAATTAAATAATAAAATGACTTTCCTGTTAGAGTGGCTACTAGAACTGGTAGAATGACTCAGGAACCTTTGTATCCTGAAGGCCACCCTAAGAGAATCGAGCAAGATTCTCAGATAAACAATTTAGAGGCACATAGTTCTTCTAAAAAGAAGAAAAAGAAAAATGATAGAACTTTGCATGCTTCTAGTGAACTTACTGTAGACACATCTGAGAATCCAAATGATATTTCTATTTTTGATGCTGAAACACAATCAGGTGATGAACATGAACCTAGTGATAATGTTAATGATAATGTTCATGTTGATGCTCAACCTAGCAAAAACAATGATGTAGAAATTGAACCTGCTGTTGATCTTGATAACCCACAATCAAAGAATCAACGTTATGATAAGAGAGATTTTGTTGCTAGGAAGCACGGTAAAGAAAGAGAACCATGGGTTCAGAAACCCATGCCCTTTCCTCCTAAACCATCCAAGACAAAGGATGATGAGGATTTTGAGCGCTTTGCTGAAATTATTAGACCTATCTTCTTACGTATGCGCTTAACTGATATGCTCAAAGTAAATCCTTATGCTAAGTATATGAAGGATATCATCACAAATAAAAGAAAGATACCGGAAGCTGAAATTTCCACCATGCTTGCTAATTACACTTTTAAGGGTGGAATACCAAAGAAACTTGGAGATCCGGGTGTGCCAACTATACCATGCTCCATTAAAATAAATTATATTAGAACTGCTTTATGTGATCTTAGAGTCGGTGTTAGTGTTATGCCTCTATCTTTATATCGTAGACTTGAATTGAATAAGTTGATACCTACTGAAATATCTTTGCAAATGGCTGATAAATCAACTGCTATACCTGTCGGTATTTGTGAGGATGTGCCTGTTGTGGTTGCAAATGTCACTATCTTAACGGACTTTGTTATTCTTGATATTCCCGAGGACGATAGTATGTCTATTATCCTTGGTAGACCTTTTCTTAATATTGCAAGGGCGTTTATTGATTGCAACAAAGGCAATGTCACTTTTCATGTTAATGGTAATGAGCATACAGTACACTTTCCGAGGAAACAATCTCAAGTTCATAGCATCAATTCTATTGGAAAAGTTCCAACTATTATTATTGGAGGTTTTGAATTTCCTCTTCCTACTGTCAAGAAAAAGTATGATATTATTATTGTTGGGGATTTTCATATCCCCGTTGAGGTAACTTAGTGTTATTCGAAATTTCTCTGGTTCTGTGTTATTCGGAATGAGTTTGTTAACAAGACTTGATCAACCTTATTAGTGGATTCATTTTGATGATCACGAGATGGATGAAACTAGAAGGCAAAACCTTCTGTACCCTCTTTTTACTTTCTGTTATTTAGAATAAATAAAGCAAAAATAGTATTATCCTTCTGTTTTTTAAATTATCCGTGCATAAAAAAATATCCCGAAAATAAAAGTGCTCCAAATGCCCTGCAAATTTAGTATGATTTTTTATGGAATATTTGAGGATTTTAGGCACTGAAAACACTGCATGAGGGGCAAGCACCAGGATACGACAGTGGAGGGCGCGCCCACCCCACCTGGGTGCGCCCCCCGTCTCATGGGCCCCTGGTGGCCCCCCTCCACTTATGCAAGCACCCACACACTTCATCTTCTACCCAAAAAATCCCCATCCAGCTCAAGCACGAGTTCTAGCTCATTTTGCTGCGATTTTCGATCTCCTTCCTCAAAGCTCCATTCACAAAACCGCTTTGGGAGATTGTTGCTTGGTATGTGACTCCTCCATTGGTCCAATTAGTTTTTGTTCTGGTGCTTTATTCATTGCAAATTTTTGCTGCATAGGTGACCATGTTCTTGAGCTTGCATGTTAAATTTATGAGGCCCCAAGCAATTCTAATGCATGATATAGGCTCTAGGAACTTGTAGGAGTGGTTGCTACCAATCTTGATTAGTTTTATTTACTTTTATTTTGAAGTTACTAAAATTTCAGAAATTTTCAAAAAATGTTAAGGAAAGTTCTGAGGGGCTCTTCTAGCCAAGGCTCTCAGGAAAAACAAGCTAAAGAGAAGGAAAAAGCCAAGTATAATCTTCCTCTCTTAGCGGAAGTACGGTCATGTGAATGGCCATGCGATGATTTCTTGAAAGAAGCTGGAATTCATGAAGATTTTTATTCTTTGATCAAGAATGCAGGCCTCCCCGGTTTCATGAATGACCGGATCGATCAGTATCTCTTACTCACCAATATTTTCGTGCAAATTTTTTATTATTATCCTAAGAAGTCACCGCCCTCAGTATCATTTCACTTATATGATGAATTCAGAGAAATGTCTTTACGTAATTTTTGCGCGGTGTGTAGGATACCTTATGAGGGAGAATTAGAGGAACCCCATCGTAAAGATGTGGATGGCTTTGTTAACACTATAGCGGTAGAGGAACCAAATAAGGGTTCCGAGGCAAAAATCTCTAGCATACACTTTCCTGTTTTACGCTACTTGGCAATATTTGCTAGTAGATGCTTGATTGGTCGTGGAAATAGTGGAAGCTTTAGTGTTTGATATTATCATTCTTCAACATGCCATGCTTGGATACAATACTTTTAGTATGGGTGCCGTCGTTGCTAAACGGCTAGCCCTGAATCGTACAAAAGGTCCTATATTTGGAGGTATCTACGCTGCACGTCTTGCTAGACATTTTCAGATACCCATTAGGCATCATGAGAAATAGGAGACAAAATTGCCTCCTCACATTTTAGATTACAAGAGCATGGTAGCACACAAGTTTATTGTTGACAACGAAGAGAAGATGCTCTTGTATAAACTTAGATTTAATAAGAAAGACATTGAGATTATTATTTTGCCTGCGCCTCTGTTGTTTGATTTGCTTGCAGAAAATTTTCTTGTCACGCCAGAAGCGGTGTACAATCATCGAGCCCAAGCTTTTACTCCAGAACCTGAACCTGAGCCGGAACCTGAACTGGACCCTTATCGTGCATCATCTGTCCAGTGGGATCCGGAGATGACCAGCCAGTGGTATCCTGATTACGCCTCCTAGTACACCGGGGAGAGTAGCGGCGGTCCTTGGTACTAGACCAACTTAGGACAAAAGCCTAAGCTTGGCGGAGTACGTATTTCTCACCGACTTTACATTCATGTTCACACACTAGTCGTCGGTGCTCATACACTTTCATTGTATTATCCATGTTAGTTTAAATCTCTTCTTCTAGTTTTCTTCTTGTGTGTTTGATAAACCTTAAGAAAAACCAAAAAGAATTAGTTAGTTTAATTTTCATGCTTGTAGTAGAATTAAAATTAAAACCCAAAAAGATTTCTTGTTCTTCTTCTTACTTGTTGGGAGCTTTCCCGTGTAAATAGTTTTATTTTCTTTGGGGGTCGAGAAGACCATATCGAAAATGCTTCGTGGCTCTCATATGCATGATTGTTTATTTAACTTAGAGCCCATATTACTTGTCTTCTCTTTTGAGTTCAATGCTTGCAGATTCCAGCTTAGTCCGATGCACGTGCACTCTTATTATTATGCACCTCGTTCGGTCGTGCAAGTGAAAGGCAATAACGACGATATATGATGGACTTATTGAGATGAGAAAGACTGGTATGAACTCGACCTCTCTTGTTTTTGTAAATATGATGAGTTCATCGCTTCTGAGTCAGCCTATTATGAGGTAAACTTATTTGCAATGACATTTAGAGATTATAGTTGCTTGTGCCATACTTGATTAGCTATGAGTTATAATGGTTTACCTTGCGTGCCAACATGCTAGTAGAATGATTATGATGTGGTATGATGGGATGGTATCCTCCTTTGAATGAATTGAGTGACTCGACTTGGCACATGTTCACACATGTAGTTGAATCAAATCAACATAGCCTTCATGATATTTATGTTCATGGTGGATTATATCCTACTCATGCTTGTATTCGGTGTGAATTAATTTTAATGCATGTTTATGACTGTTGTCGCTCTCTCAGTTGGTCGCTTCCCAGTCTTTTGCTAGCCTTCACCTGTACTAAGCGAGAATACTGCTTGTGCATCCAAACTCCTTAAACCCCCAAAGTTGTTCCATATGAGTCCACTATACCTTCCTATATGCAGTATTTACCTGCCGTTCCAAGTAAATTTGTATGTGCCAAACTCCAAACCTTCAAATGAAATTCTGTTTTGTATGCTCGAGCAACTCATGTTACAACTAGGGTTGCCTATATCTTCCATGCTAGGTGGGTTATTCTCAAGAGGAGTGGACTCCGCTCCTCATTCACAAGAAAGGGCCGGTAACCGGGATGCCCAGTCCCATGATCCAAAAAGATCAAAGAAAATCAAAATAATTAAACAAAACTCCCCAGGGCTGTTGTTAGTTGGAGGCACTCGTTGTTTCGAGCAAGCCATGGATTGATGCTTGTTGGTGGTTGGGGAAGTATAAACCTTTACCATTCTGTTTGGGAACTGCCTATAATGCATGTAGTATGGAAGATACAGCCATCTCATAGTTCTTGCGTTGACAGCAAAAATATGCCACTCAAAATGTTATTCAATATCTATTTTAAAATCGAGCTCTGGCACCTCTACAAATCCCAGCTTCCCTCTGTGAAGGGCCTATCTATTTACTTTTATGTTGAGTCATCACCATTGTCGGTGTCAAAACCGGCGGATCTCGGGTAGGGGGTCCCGAACTGTGCGTCTAGGCGGATGGTAACAGGAGACAAGGGACACAATGTTTTTACCCAGGTTCGGGCCCTCTCGATGGAGGTAAAACCCTACTCCTGCTTGATTGATATTGATGATATAGGTAGTACAAGAGTGGATCTACCGCGAGATCAAGGAGGCTAAACCCTAGAAGCTAGCCTATGGTATGATTGTTGTTCGTCCTATGGACTAAAACCCTCCGGTTTATATAGACATCAGAGAGGGCTAGGGTTACACAGAGTCGGTTACAATGGTAGGAGATCTACATATCCGTATTGCCAAGCTTGCCTTCCACGCCAAGGAAAGTCCCATCCGGACACGGGACGAAGTCTTCAATCTTGTATCTTCATAGTCTTGGAGTCCGGTAATGATGATAGTTCGGCTATCCGGACACCCCCTAGTCCAGGACTCCCTCAGTAGCCCCTGAACCAGGCTTCAATGACAACGAGTCCGGCGCGCATATTGTCTTCGGCATTGCAAGGCGGGTTCCTCCTCCGAATAATTCATAGAAGATTGTGAACACCAGGATAGTGTCCGGCTCTGCAAAATAAATACCACATACCTCCATAGAGAGAATAATATTTACACAAGTTCAATCTGCTGACGTATTTCGTGGCGTGACGTCACACCACGGCCAAGCCTTTACTCATTTTTATTATTCCACCTCAGCGCATTTAGCGAAGTGGTTTCCTTGGCACGTCTTGTCGAAGCAGAGATCATGTCCCCTTGTTCCGGGATTCTCATCAATACGGACGTGGGTAACCCAACCGCGCCCGTTGCCACGCCCCCTCCATCGAAGGCGAGTTCCAAACGGTCACGGGGACGGCTCTTGGTATTCTACCCCTTTATAATGAGACCAAGGCCTGTCCCTTTCCTTCGATCCTTAATCGAATCCGCCCCTCGCCCCAAGTTCCAACACCCAAGGCTCCAGATTCGGGCGCTTCGAACCTTCGACAATGTCCGGCTCCGACCTACAGGGCCGGTGGATGCCCTCCTCCATCACGGAAGAGGACGTGCTGAAGCTGAGAGACGCCAGGTTCTAACCTGCGAGATTTCGCATAGGCTGCCCGCCCAAGGGCAAGTCATTCCCACCCCCGAGCCTGGCGAGAGCGTGGTGTTCATGTCTCACTTCCGTCGGGGTTTAGGCTTCCCGATGGATCCCTTCGTGAGAGGGCTCATGTTTTACTATGGGCTGGAATTCCATGACTTGGCTCCGGAGTCCATCCTCCACACCTCATCGTTCATTGTTGTCTGCGAAGCCTTCCTCTGCACTACCCTTCACTTCGGATTGTGGCTCAAGACCTTCGATGTGGAGCCGAAGATGATCGGGGGGCGACAGGCAGAGTGCGGAGGGGCAGTTATACGCAAGAGGGCCGATGCTCCATGTCCCGAGGGCTCTTTCCAAGAGGAGCTTGGTTTGTGGCAGCAAGAGTGGTTCTACATCACCGCTCCCAGGGGCACCAGGCAGGTGGCGCCACCCGCCTTTCGCTCAGCCCCCCCCCCCCCACAACGGCTGGTGTCATGGATCAACAAAGGGCTTGACTGGGGGCCGTCCAAGGACGTGCACTTTTGCAGGGCCGCATTCGAGACCTCCAAGACAGGGAGATCAATCTGATCGTAGTGGCGCGGGTTATGCTGATTCAGCGCCTTCTGCCCTGCAAACGTCGCCCCCTCCGCCTGTGGGAATTCAATCCAGAGGGACCGCGAGCTCTTCAACACTTCATGGGTACGACACCCGTGGAGATGTATAAACTGTTCGTCGGATCACAAGAGATGTGTCCGGACTTGACCGAGGACGCCGGCCTAAGCTGCAATCTCCCGGATACTCAAGTAAGTAGTCCTGTGTCCGGACATACCGTCCGTTTATTTATCATAGATTTGCCCTTTAACCAGCTATCCCTTGAACAGGAGTGGATAGCGAAAGCAAAACTGATACGGTGTCTGGCCCCCTCCCTGAGACCACGCCGGATCCCGTGTTACTCAAGATGCTGGAGGTTGCACCTTCAGAAGAGGGCGAAGGGGAAAACAGGAAAACTACCGCCTCCGCTAAGGAGGCTCTCAAGAAAGGGGGATAGAGAATCCCTCCCTCCAGGGGGAGAAGAGGACCGCTCCCGAAGATCCGGAGGCCAAGGCCTCAAAGCGGGGGAAGAAATCTTCACCGGAGGGTCCTGCGCCAGGAGAAGCCCCGGCCGCACTATTTCCCCAAGGGAATCAGCCCTCCAGCGAGCCGTAAGTAGAAAAAGGGGAGTTTTGTAATAAGGGACATCCCTGTTTTCATTTCTGAGGATAACCGAAGTTCTTACCTTGTAGTTCGGATCTCAGCCCTTCTCAGCAGAGCTCATCTTCGGGGGATCTTCGTCCGGAGATGATGGAGAGTGAGACGCCTCCATCTGCCGCACCATCAGGCGGGGCAGACGACCTTGAGGTGTCATCGCGGAGGGTCTCCCAGAGTCCGGCGGGGCCGGAGAGTTCGGCACAAACTGGTGTATGGCCGGAGGAGCTGAAGGATCTGCTCGAGAGGGCGTCTATCTCAGAAGATCACCGTACATTAATGAGTACGGTGATTGAAAGGATTTCATCCGCTGAGAGAGGGTTGCATGAGGCCGTCAGAAGTTTACTGACGGGGTTTGAGGTACGTAAAAATGACATACCTTTTGACAGTTTTGCACATAGAGTGCGCCCTGTATAGATAGTAGCCCCTGAGACTCGGTACGTTGTTAGAAGTGACGGCGTGCCGAGGATCATAATCTCAGTGTTAAGATGTCGCCGTTCCTATTCAGGGGGCGGAGCGTTCGGTGGCCAGCCGGACTGATAGAGTTGCCGAACTGAAGCGGCAACTGGACGTCGCGGATGCGGACATCGCGCTGGTCAATAAGCGACTCGACGAGTCACAAGGTATGTGGCTTCTCCGCGAACACCTGGTAAGGGAGCTGGACACCCATGCCTTACTACATGTATGCTTAATGTAGATGGTGCCGCTGCTATGGAGGACCTTCGTGCCGAGCTTGCCCGAGCCAAGGAGCAAGCCAGAAAAAGTAATGCGGCCGCCTTCAAAGCCGAAAAGGCTGCTCACGGCCGAAGCAGGGAGGAAATGGCCGAAATGGCCGTGAAGCTGAAGGATGCTACCGAACATTGTGAGTTGCTTGAAAGAGAACGCCGAGCAGAGTGGGAGGACCTGAAAAAGGCCACTGCCGAAGCCAAGGATGCCCGCTCCGCGATGAGGGCTATAAAGGAGGAGCTGTGTCAGGCCGGGGATATTGCGGTTGGAAAGCCCTTTCTGCTGCGTAGGAAGTTCACGGACCCGAAGTATGCTCAGTTGGGCCAGTTGTGGGGTGCAGAGGATGCTTATCTGGATTTGGCGGCGAGTGCATCAGACGCAGTCGTGCATTTCTGAAGTCAAAAGGATCACGGGATGGAAGAGCTTTTTTGGTCTCAATTCCATAGTCCGGAGCGTCCACTTCCGTTAACCGATCGGTTGGCTGAGTGGGCTGAGCTGAATAGGTTGTCCGGACTTGCCATGAAGGATGTCGTGGCTCATCCGTGGCCGGACAGGCCCAAGCCGAAGAGTTATTTTGGCTTGGTGCAGCAGTTCCTTGATGCGGTGCCGCATATCAAGGCGATGAAGCGGTCGGCATGCGTAGAGGGTGCACGGATGGCTCTCGCCCGTGTCAAAACATACTGGGCAGAGATGGATGCCACCTACGTTGCATCCAGGGAGTCGGACAGGGGACGATTACCAGCCGAGCACTATTTTGAGAAAGTCCTACGGGGCGCCCGTGTAATAGAGTCACAGTGCTCGAAAAACGTTATGTTCAAATGACATGTATTGTCGGTGTACCAAAGTAGGGGTACCTTAGTACCCCGAACTTGTGCACGGGCAGTCGCAGCGCCCCGCGGCAAGGCTTGCCGGGAGCCCGCCAAGATCCTCAGTTATTCCTATCACTGCCATTCAAGAACAAAGTGTTAACTGAGAAGACAAGGCCCCGGCAAGAGGAGCTTGCCGGGAAGGACGAAGACCCCGGCAAGAGGAGCTTGCCGGGAAGCCCAACCAAGGCACTTCAGAAAACTTGCCGCGACGCTCCACGCGTCCCGGAAAGACCCGACGAGCGGCAAGCTTGCGGGTGCGACAAGACAACGGCCACGGCATGGCGCTTGCCGCGGCAAGGCTGCCACTCTGCACCCGAGCTCCGGCGCATCCAACGACGTGTCACCCCAGGACTATCCCAGGAGCACGTGGCGAGACGCTGTGCAGCCATGCGGTGCGAGGTGGCAAGCAAAGCTGACAAGGAAGTCATCGTGGCGATCGGTGGCGCCCCTAACGGTCGCTTCCTGCACTGTTGGGGCGACCGGACGGGCATTAAATGCCCTTGTCCCCTGCCGTCAGAGTTAGGTAGGGGACACAGTAGATAGTGGTTGTACCAACCCGCGTTTTTACCTTTTTACCCCTCTTCCTACGCTGCCACCTGTCGGTGACCCCTTTAGACTATAAAAGGGAGGCCCATGCGCACGTAGAAAGGGTTCGGTTCATTCGACTCATTCAACACCACAGCATACCCATGCTCTCAAGAATAGAATAGAAACACAAAGCAGCAGTAGGAGTTTTATCTCTCCGGAGAGCTCCGAAGCTGGGTAAAAATCCCCCGCGCGCTCTCGCCTCGATCTGCTCTGCGTGCCCCCCTCCGCTCCCTTGCCGGACCAGAAGGGGCCACCTGCCCCATAGGTGCTCGTCCCAGCCACGACATCTTTGGCGCGCCGGGTAGGGGTGCGTCGAGGTCGTGCGTATCTGATCCGGTGTCTGCACGCGCTACATCAACATCTCCATCGACATGCCACCGAAGAAGAAGACTTCGGAGGTGGTCGCTCCGTCCGCGACTATCCTACCGCCACCGGAGCAAACGGGCGGTGGGGTGGACGCCGGCGGAGGAGCGGGCGCCGGCGGGGGGACGCACATCGTCACCCGGTCCAAGGACAAGGCCCCACAAGGTTCAGTGTCTGCACATCCACTGCACCCCTCCTAGGAGGTGCAGGATCGACAACGCCACGGTGCTCCTAGCACCGTACTCGCGTTGGAACAAGGCCAAGCTGGTGGGTCGCGGGATGCTCAAGGCCAACATACACGTCAGCACGCTGGCACGAGCGCAGTGCGGTCGCCTGGACGAGATGTTGCCCCTTCTAACACTGTTAGGAGTTTGAGCATGTCTCGCACCTCGCGTCGCTCACCACCACCACCCAAGACTCCAAAGGAAGCGCTGGCCCGAGCCCAGCTGCTTCTAGATTACCCTCCGGCGCCAGACAAGATCGACGACTGGAGGGCCGCCATCTATAGCCTCATTGGCTTCGCCAACGGCGACAAGCCTCGGCAACCGAGCACATCGAAGCCCCGGCAAGACGCCCAGGCGCAAGCCGACGTCGACAAGACCGCTGGAGGTGCCACCACCGTGCACTCCCCGCCTCGAAGGCCAAGATCGCCGACTCGCCAGGCCAACCTCGACACCGACTCCACCGCGTCGTCGGACCCGCGAGCTCGCCGCGATCAACGCCAAGTTCTCCAAGAACGACGACACGAAGACGCTCGCACTCGCATCGAGCGCAGAAGAGAAGCGCGGCGTCAATCTGACCAGCGCGCTGGGCCCACTGTCGATATGCATGCACCAGGGGAACCAGGCGACTTGCCGTATGCGGCAGGGTGCCCTGCATTCACCCATGAGCTGCGGCAAGTCCAATGGCCCAGTACCAAGAACTTCAAGCCAGACGTGCCCGAGAAGTACGATGGCAGGATACATCCGTCGAAGTTCCTCAGCGTCTACACCATCGTGGTGCAGGCTGCCGGGGGACGCGACGAGAAGATCCTCGCCAACTACTTCCCGCTGGTGCTCAAGCCCAACGTCAGATCTTGGCTCATGCACTTGCCGGACAACTCCATCTCTTCATGGGCGGACCTGTGTCATCAGTTTGTCGGTGCCTTCACAGGCGGCCACAAACCCCATGGCCAGGAGAGTGATCTTCATCTGCTCGCCCAGAAGGAAGGAGAACCCCTGCGCAAGTATATACAGAGATTCAGTCAGGTGCAGCGCAATATCCCAGACGTCCACCCTGCCGCGGTTATCAGCGCGTTCCATCAGAACGTGCGTAACCGCAGGATGAGGGAGGAGATGGCGATGTGCAAAATCAGAGATGTCAGCGAGCTATATGCTCTGGCCGACAAGTGTGCACGGGCTGAAGAGGGGAGGAGACTCCCCGGAGAGAACACAGGAGCAGAAGGATCTGACAGTGAGGACGCCCCTCCGGCAAAGAGGAACCGGAGGCAGAATAACAGAACGAGGAAGGCTAAGGATGTGCTAGTTGTTGAGCAGTCCGGCAGCGGAGGCGGTTCCGAGAAGGCTAGAGCTGGTGACTCCGGCGAGGCTATGGTAGCCGCCGACAAGCAGGATGGCTCCGGCAAGCAGTATTGCAAGATCCACCACACCAAGGGCCATGACCTCCAAGCCTGCAAGAAAGTTGAGCAGATGGCGGAGCTACAGAAAGCTGAATACGAGCGCCGCGACAAGGAGAAGGCCCGGTAAGGTGGCGGAGGATCCGGCAACAAGCGTCCCGCCCAGGGAGGGCGCCGCGGCAAGGTCAAGCAGCGGCAAGGAGACAGGCCTCCCCGCGGCCGCGACAAGGACGAAGACGAAGATGAGGATGATGAGATGGAGGAGGATGAGACTGACGAGCAGGAGTTTCAGAAGGCAACAGAGGTGTTGTGCGTCGACGGCGGTGCTTCCCTGCACACCTCGCACCGCCAACTCAAATAGTGGGTGCGGGAAGTGAACGCAGCAGAACCGTCCGTTGAGTCGCGCAAGCCCCTGAAGTGGTCCAGCACGCCCATCATCTTTGACGTTGAGGATCACCCCGATCGCATCACTGTGGTCGGGTGCTTGCCAATGTTGCTTTCGCCAACAATCCGCAACCTCAAGGTCACGAAGATGCTGGTTGACGGCGGGGCCGGCCTAAATCTGATCTCCTCCACAGTGCTCAAGAAGCTCCAGATCCCCGACAGCGAGCTCGAAGAGACTGGCACCTTTCAAGGAATAAACCCGGGAAGGAGCAAGCCGAAGGGGAAGATTATGCTGCCAGTGACATTTGGCAGCGAGCTGAATTTCAGGATAGAGAGGGTCACGTTTGACGTGGCTGATTTCCCATTGCCCTACAATGGGATACTTGGCCGTCCAGCGCTTGCCAAGTTCATGGCAGCCTCTCACTACGCCTACAATGTGCTCAAAATGCCTGGTCCGATAAGTGTCATTTCTGTCCAAGGCGACAAGAAGGATGCACTTATCTGTACCGACAAGATCTACCGGGAAGCACCAGCCGCAGCAGAGCGCAAACCACTTGCCGCTGAAGCTCCCGGAGGGAAGAAGAAGAAGACCAAGTCCGGCAAGAGTAGCTCTGATGCCTACTCCGGCAAGCGCACCTCTTCGGAGTGCTGCGCTACCGTCGAGGACGCACCATCGAGCTCCACCGGCAAGTGCAAGAAGGCAAAGACAGCTTCACCAGAGACCAAGAAAGTGGCCGCCAAGGAGGACGGCACTGGTGGTACCTTCACCGTCAGTGCCACGCTTGACCCTAAATAGGAAAGCGCGCTCGTTGCTTTCCTGCGGGCGAATGTTGATGTGTTTGCATGGCAACCATCTGACATCCCTGGTGTTCCCAGGAAAGTAATTGAGCACCACCTTGCCGTCTGTCCTCACGCGCGGCCCGTCAAGCAGAGAGTCAAAAAGCAAGCAGTGGAACACCAAGAGTTCATTGCAGAAGAAATCAAGAAGTTGGAAGCAGCAGGCCTGGTCCGAGGAGTACTCCATCCAACGTGGTTAGCCAATCCAGATCTTCAGGATATCACCAGATCTTCATGGCAGAAGAGGATGAAGAGAAAACCGCATTCATTACTCCATGTGGCACGTACTGCTTTGTACGGATGCCCTTCGGACTAAAGAATGCTGGTTCAACATTTGCAAGAGTAGTTAGCCATGCTTTTGAGCCACAGTTGCATAGAAATGTAGAAGCTTACATGGATGACATAGTGGTCAAGAGCAAGGACAAAGAGACTTTGATCCAAGATTTGGACGAGACCTTCACAAATCTGCGCAAGATCAACCTCAAGTTGAATCCCGAGAAGTGTGTGTTTGGAGTTCCTTCCGGCAAGCTTCTCGGATTCTTTGTATCTCAGCGGGGGATCGAAGCCAATCCTGACAAGATCAAAGCCATTGAACAGATCGAAGCACCGAAGCGCGTCAAGGATGTGCGAAGGCTTGCCGGCTGCGTTGCTGCTCTCAGTAGGTTCATCTCTAAGTCTGCTGAACGCGCCCTGCCATTTTTCAAAATTTTGAAAAAGGCAGGTCCAATGAAATGGACTCCGGAAGCGGAGGCTGCGCTGCAGGACTTGAAGAGATACCTATCCTCCACTCCAACACTTGTCGCACCTAAGCCACAAGAGAAGTTGCTGCTATATCTGGCGGCAACCAATCAAGTGGTTAGTGCTGCATTAGTTGCGGAGAGGGAGGCGGGTGATGAGCCAACGACCGCGGCAAGCGAGCCCAGCGACAAGCAGGGGGCTTCCCCGACAAGTTCTGGCTCCGGCAAGGATGGATCTGTACAGTTGCCGGAAGAGAAACAGAAGAAGATGGTGCAACGCCCAGTTTACTTTGTCAGTTCCCTTCTGCAGGGGGCTAGATCAAGGTACTCTGGTGTGCAGAAGTTGCTTTTCGGCCTTCTCATGGCCTCGAGGAAGCTGCGCCATTACTTTCAAGCACATGAGATCACAGTTGTCACTCACTTTCCGTTGAAGAGGATATTGCAGAATCCAGAAGCAACAGGCAGGATTGTCGAGTGGGCACTGGAATTGTCAAGCTTTGGCCTCAAGTTTGAAAGTACTTCAACTATTCAGAGCCGAGCATTGGCAGAATTCATAGCAGAATGGACGCCAACGCCCGATGAAGAAATTCCGGAGAGGAGCATCCCCGTCAAGGAAGCAAGCAAAGAATGGATCATGTACTTTGATGGTGCCTTCTCGCTGCAAGGCGCCGGTGCGGGCGTACTACTTGTCGCCCCCACCGGAGAGCACCTCAAGTACGTGTTCCAAATGCACTTTCCCAAGGAGCAAGCAACAAACAATACTGCAGAGTATGAAGGCTTGCTTGCCGGACTCAGGATCGCGGCAGAGCTTGGGATCAAAAAGCTTATTGTCAGGGGTGACTCACAGCTTGTCGTCCGTCAAGTAAACAAAGATTATCAGAGTCCGTTGATGGAGGCCTACATTGATGAAGTGAGGAAACTAGAAGAGCATTTTGACGGCCTGCAAATGGAGCATGTTCCAAGAGCTCAGAATGACATTGCAGACGGCCTGTCAAAGTGCGCCGCACTCAAGTTACCTGTGGAACCAGGAATTTTTGTGCTCAAGCTGACTCAACCATCTATAACACCATCAACTGGACAGAGCAAGAAGAGGAAGTTGGTTACTGGCGACTACCTTCCAGCAGAGCTCCCCGAAGCCGCCGCCAAAAAGGTCCCCAGGATCAACACAGAAAGTGCTGAGGAGCAGTCTGCTCCGACAAACCCTAGGGTTTGTTTCATTGAAGCAGACGCTCCCGACAAGCTGTGTCCCGACACGCTTGCCGGGGAGCATCACGCTCCGGCAGGATCCCAGATTCTTGCCATGGAAGCAGATGTTCCCGCAGCAGCATTTGCGCCTTTAGTCCTTGTCGTCGAGCCACAAGCTCTGGCATGGGCATAGCAGATCGTCCATTTCCTTCAGACAGGAGAACTTCCCGAGGAACAAGACGAAGCGGAAAGAGTAGCCCGGCAATCAAGTATGTACCAGTTTGTCGATGACATACTGTACAGAAGAAGATTCAACGGAGTGAAATTGAAGTGCATTCCCCGGGAAGATGGACAGGAGCTGTTGGCGGAGATACACGGAGGCATATGTGGTCACCACATTGGCGCAAGAGCGCTTGCCGGCAAAGCTTTTCGGCAAGGTTTCTTCTGGCCGACAGCCCTCCAGGATGCAACTGCACAAGTAACCAAGTGTGAAGCGTGCCAGTTCCACTCCAAACAGATACATCAACCAGCTCAAGCTCTCTAAACAATCCCTTCATCCTAGCCATTTTTGGTCTGGGGGGTCGACATTCTCGGCCCCTCTCCCCTCGTATACGGATCGCCTCGAGTGCTCGCTTATGATGAGCTAGAGCAAGCGCCTGACGCACTGCTCCTCGAGGTAGATCGCCTTCAGGCTGCGGTACGAGCTGCTCGCTACCAGCAAGCTTTGTGCTGCTACCATAGCCGCAAAGTTAACGTCGGAAGTTTCAAGAGGGAGAGGATGCAGGTGTGGGCTAGGCGTCGTACAAACAAGTATGGCCTTGCCGGAACACAGGCGACAGAAAAGCTAAGTTGCCAAAGTTTGAGCATGATCAAGTTTTAAATTTTTAAGTTATATTCCTTGAACGTCCGTGCCTTGTATGGAAAACCTGTGCGCGGAGGAATCGACTCGTGGCTAAGTTGCGCCCTTGATTTGTTTCGAGTCCGCTCAATAATACAAGTGCGCTGCAACTAGCCCCGACAAGGTTTCTTGCCGGAGGCAACACCGCCAGCAGGCTGCTGATGTTCCGCACTCAGCAAGTGTGCTTGCGCCGGCAGGTTCCCTCAAAGCGTAGGGTAAAAACATACAAGGGATGTAACAGAGTAAAGGATATAACATAGCAAGCGTTGCCCAGGACAAAGTTATATTACGAAAGTAACTTGTTACGGCACTGACTAAGATGTTCTCATAACTAAAATAACAGCGACAAGGAAGAAGAAGAAGGGCGCGCCGGCACCTGGACCCCGGCAAGCCAGTGTTGCCGGGGGCCGCGAATACCAAGATTCATCCGCGGCAAGCCAGAGTTCCCGAGGGCTGCGATATCAGATAAGTTTTTCGTCCCTCATCATGCATCCTCTTATGGACTGGGGAACGTGAAGCCGCGTCCTTGAACGACCGTGCCTTGTATGGAAAACCTGTGCGCGGAGGAATCGACTCGTGGCTAAGTTGCGCCCTTGATTTGTTTCGAGTCCGCTCAACAATACAAGTGCGCTGCAACTAGCCCCGACAAGGTTTCTTGCCGGAAGCAACACCGCCAGCAGGCTGCTGATGTTCCGCACTCAGCAAGTGTGCTTGCGCCGGCAGGTTCCCTCAAAGCGTAGGGTAAAAACATACAAGGCATAGAATCAAGTAAAGGATATAACATAGCAAGCTTCCCCTTTTCATTAAAAAACATCCCACTCGGGTACAGTCCATAGAGGATGAAAAACATGAAAGAGAGGATTACAAGTTTTAAATGCAGCTAAGGCCCGAAGGCTTACAAATTAAAAAGATAAGATGCCCGTAATCCTTTTCCTGTCCCTCTTTTCAGGAGGTAAGTCAAGGAGGTGAGAAGGGCAAAAGGGGCGCCTAGGCGAACTACGGGTGCCAGAAGACACCAAGAGAACATCCCGGGGCCGTCCGAAGGCTGGATGGTGATGGCGGCGCCGGAAGCGGGGCTCGAAGACGGGGCGGCAGGACGTCAGCACGCTGTCGAGGGCACTACGCCCTAGTACTCCGACTTGACGGCCTTGTCGCCAGCCCTCTTCCCCTTCCGCAGCCTCCCTACGCCAGCCGCCCAAGGAGACGACCCCGGGGAGTTCAAGGAGCCGGCGACGCGGATGATGGGGTCACCGGTGACGCACGAAGCGGCGCCCGACACCTAGTCGGGCCCGCCATCCCGCCGCCCGCTACCCTCGTCGTCGCTGTCGCTCTCCTCCTCGTCACTCTCGCTCGAGGGGGAGTCTTCGCTATCAGAGGAGTTGTCCACGCAGCACTTCGCCCGAGTGCCGGAATCCCCGAAGACCTTGACGGAGAGGAGGTCGCCCTCCATTAACTTAAAGTGGAGGGTAAACCCCGCCGTCAGGCTGTGGATACGGGCGAACGTCTTCCACCCTCGATCGAGATACATCACATTAGGGGCTGGGAATACAACACGGACTCGCGTGCCGCTGATCCCACAACCCCTCATGTGCAATCTCAGCGTCTCGGGCGGATCCAACTCCATCGCGCTCGCAAACGGAGCTGGAAGCCGGAGGCGGCGACGAGGCGCCCGACGCAGCCTGACGAAGAACTCGCAAGGGTCGTCCCCTGTATGGACCGCCGCGGGGAGAGGAACCGCCGGCGGAGGCGAAGCTGATGCGCCGCCCCGTCCGCCCCTTCCCCGAGCGCCTCGACCTCGTCCTCGACCTCGTCCACGACCTCGCCCCCTCCCTCTTCCCCTTGTGGCTGGCTCTGCCACCACGGGCGCGGGATAGGGAGGGATGCGCTGTCTGGCGGCGACCCTCGCCGCCACCGATGAAGGGCCAGGGTTCCCTTCCTCCATGGCGGATGAGGGAAAGGGGAGCAGAAGTTGAAGAAAGGAGAAGATGAGAGAGTGCGGGCTTCTGCGCTCCCCTCCCGCTCTTCTTAAAGGAGCGAGGTGGGGGCTCGACCGCCCCGCTCAGCGAATCAGAGCACGGGAGGAGCAGGGAGTCGGGGCCAACCCGATGCCTCTGCCCGTGACGGCCCAGTTTCCCACTCCCATCGTCCGCGACCCCGAGTGCATGGGAGCCGCGTGGCGGGGTTGCAGAGCCGAGGCGGACGTTGCGCATTTCCTGGATTAAAGTATAGCCCACGACCTCTCCCACGACGCCGCGATTGACGCGTGCCGTTACGGGGGAGCGCGGCGGATACGGAGTCAGATTTTGTGTGGACCCAGGCCGCGCGTGCCCGTGCCCTGTTTTGGGCCTGGCCCAACAGTGCTCGGCACCGTGTATGGCCCAGGCCCGGGGGCTCCTGTCGGTGTACCAAAGTAGGGGTACCTTAGTACCCCGAACTTGTGCACGGGCAGTCGCAGCGCCCCGCGGCAAGGCTTGCCGGGCGCCCGCCAAGATCCTCCGTTATTCCTATCAATGCCATTCAAGAACAAAGTGTTAACTGAGAAGACAAGGCCCCGGCAAGAGGAGCTTGCCGGGAAGGACGAAGACCCCGGCAAGAGGAGCTTGCCGGGAAGGCTACCCAAAGCACTTCAGAAAACTTGCCGCGATGCTCCGTGCGTCCCGGCAAGACCCGACGAGCCGCAAGCTTGCGGGTGCGACAAGACAACGGCCGTGTCATGGCGCTTGCCGCGGCAAGGCTGCCACTCTGCACCCGAGCTCCAGCGCATCCAACGACGTGTCACCCCAGGACTATCCCAGGAGCACATGGCGAGACGTTGTGCAGCCATGCGGTGCGAGGTGGCAAGCGAAGCTGACAAGGAGGCCATCGTGGCGATCGGTGGCGCCCCTAACGGTCGCTTCCTGCACTGTTGGGGCGACCGGACGGGCATTAAATGCCCTTGTCCCCTGCCGTCAGAGTTAGGTAGGGGACACTATAGATAGTGGTTGTACCAACCCGCGTTTTTACCTTTTTACCCCTCTTCCTACGCTGCCACCTGTCGGTGACCCCTTTAGACTATAAAAGGGAGGCCCATGCGCACGTAGAAAGGGTTCGGTTCATTCGACTCATTCAACACCACAGCATACCCATGCTCTCAAGAACAGAATAGAAACACAAAGCAGCAGTAGGAGTTTTATCTCTCCGGAGAGCTCCGAAGCTGGGTAAAAATCCCCCGCGCGCTCTCGCCTCGATCTGCTCTGCGTGCCCCCCTCCGCTCCCTTGCCGGACCAGAAGGGGCCCCCTGCCCCATAGGTGCTCGTCCCAGCCACGACATGTATGATTTGTAAAACCATATTTATAATATAAGGACTTTTTATACTTGTGCGTTCAAGTATTGAAATATCTCGTGTGCGGCCATTAATGTATATGTATATATAACCTGAAAGATGGCAGTCTTCGGCTTCAGCCCCCACGCACATGGTGCGGGGGTGTTTGCAAAAAAGCGCATTTTCACACTTAATCCAACGTCTTGGTCCTGTAAAGGAGGTGATAGCGTAGCAAACTAGGCAACCAGACTATAAAGCTTTATCACTTTCACTTAACCATAGGAGTTCGATGGTGGGGCTACTATATAGCCCCTAGTGGCACCGCGCTCTCCGAACTCGGAGCGCGTGTGTTTGACCGGGAAACTGTCCTTCATCAAAGCGGAGGAATTCTAAACATTCCGGTAGTCGATCGAGTGGTTGACCAGTCTCTCGCTATATCATGACAGTCAGTTTTCGGCTTTCTCTACTGAGGTGCTCACCTGGCCGAACCGAGGCACAATCGCAGTAGTTCTCCTAGTGCCGCGTTAGCCGATAGAGCGGAACATAAGGCAGCAAAATACAGGAGCCGGGCAAACCCAACATTTGACCAAAGACATGATTCGGAACTGATGCATATAAGGCCTAACTCGAGACGCTGAACACTCCCTAAGGTATTCGGTCTTTATCTTAACGGGCAGAACAATGCCCTAAGCCCCTAGTGTCCAGGTACGCGCGAAAACTTCTGACGCGGCTGATGCCAAAATGCCAGCCTCCTCCTCGGTTATGGTAAGAAACCGGGGGATGTGTATCAACAAGAGACAGTAAAAAAGGTTTACGCAGGGTCTTAATCTGAAAAGAATCCTTGTGACGGGTCCCTGCTGCACGTCTGCGCCTGTGTCTCTGTTGTGCTGTATCCTGGACGGGTGTAGCACGTTGTTCATCTATAAAAACAGAAGAACTTAGGTTGAAAAAAGAGCGTGCGAAAAATGTATTTAAAACAGAGTATGATTTTTTTTAAATGAATAAAATTGAGCTTTATTGGTTCTCATTGTTCATGCATGCAACCCCTTGTAAAGGGGTACGCGGAGAGTGAGCCCCTTGTTTATTTATACCGGACTCGCCCAACCGTGTCCGAGGTCTGAACGACCTATTTTAGGGGCTTTGATCAGCAAGGCCGGATTAGTGCGTGGTCGTCAAGGCAGCCTCACGTTCTTCTGCGGCCGAGGAACACTCGAAGTTACCTTTTAATGAGATGATACCGCGTGGACCGGACATTTTAAGTGTAAGAGACGCGTAATGCGGTATTGCGTTAAAGCGGGCGAAAGCTTCGCGTCCCAATAGTGCTTGATGGCTACTTTTGAATGGGGCGATATGGAAGATTAGCTTTTCGCGACGGAAGTTGTCGGATGAACCGAACACGACTTCTAGTAGTAAGGAGCCCATACAATTGGCATAAGGGCCTGGCGTTACTCCTTTAAAGGAAGTGTTGCTATGGCGAATTTTGGTAGGGTCTATCCCCATTCTGCGGATTGTGTCCTGGTATAGCAGGTTTATATCGTTGCCGCCATCCATTAGGACTTGTGTAAATTGTAGCCCGTCGATTATAGGATCCAATATCAAAGTAGTCCATCCTGCGTTTCGAATACTTGTGGAGTAATCCTGATGGTCGAAGGTAATTGGTTTTGACATCCAATTTCGGGACTCCTCTGGGGTGGACCGTGCGGCGCGTACTTTAGTAGGTGCCGCCCTATTTTTCCTTGTTATCACTTGAAGTGAATTCACTGTTTTGACTTCTTGTGGGAAAGTCTTTTGTTTCACGGTGCTCTGCTTGTGGGGCTCGTCATTGTCCTCACTTTGTGTGTCGAGCCCCTTGTGTTTGGCGTTAAGTCGGCCGGACTGCTTGAAGACCCAACAATCTCTGTGGGTATGGTTTGCAGGCTTCCCGGGGGTACTGTGGATTTGACATATCCTGTCCAAGATTTTGTTTAGGTTGGATAGCTCGTCACTGTTGTCCTTAAGAGGCAGTGTTTTGTTGTTCAGTCGAGAGCTTTTGAACCTGGCGTTGACTGCCGTGCTCTTTGGGCTATTTTCCTTAGTCCGGCGCTGGTCTTTTCTGCGTCGTGGTTTCCCATTTCCATCCTTGACCTCGGATGTATTCGGGTCGCTAGTGCTGCATCTTGCCAGCCAGCTATCTTCTCCCGCGCAAAAGCGGGTCATGAGGCTTGTTAGTGCGGCCATTGTCCTTGGCTTTTCCTGGCCGAGGTGTCTGGCGAGCCATTCATCTCGGACGTTATGTTTGAAGGTTGCTAAGGCTTCGGCGTCCGGACAGTCGACTATTTGGTTCTTTTTGGTAAGGAACCTGTTCCAGAATTTGCGGGCTGACTCTCCGGGCTGTTGAGTTATGTGACTTAAATCGTTTGCATCCGGAGGGCTGACATAAGTCCCCTGGAAATTTGCCCAAAACGCATCCTCGAGCTCTTCCCAACTTCCGATGGTATTTTCTGGGAGGCTTTTGAGCCAATGCCGGGCTGGCCCTTTGAGCTTGAGGGATAGGTATTTTATGGCGTGGAGATCATCTCCTCTAACCATATGTATGTGTAGGATGTAATCCTCAATCCAGACTCCGGGGTTTGTTGTTCCGTCGTATGCCTCTATGTTTACGGGCTTGAATCCCGCTGGAAATTCATGATCCAGTACCTCATCGGTGAAACATAGGGGGTGTGCGGCGCCCCTGTATTTGGGTGTGCCATTATTTTCGAACACTCGACGTGTTGTTTTGCTCCCAGGAGCCTTCCTTCTTGGCCCGTAGATGGACCTGACCGGACTATCCTTTTGTGAGGATCCTTATGTGGATCGTGTGCCGGCTTGTGTGCGGCGCCGCTTGCCGCTCTTTGTTTGTCATGTGGTCGTCTATCCGACCGGGAAGCCCCTTTGTTTTTTGATTGTGGGGGCTCTATGGCCTCTTCATCGAATTCGGGCAATAGTTTGCGCTTCGGGTAGCTCTTTGTTTGGCGGCTATCGCCGTACTTGTCCGCGGTCTTGAGTACCTTGCTCCATCTCATTCTGAGTATGTCTTCCACTGTTTTGAGCTTCCGCTTCTGCTTCTTTAGACTTCGTGCAGTGGTGACGAGCCTTTTGTGAAGGTTTTTCTGTTCTAAAAATGTGTCCTGCGTGAGATCCTCCGGACTGTTGTCTTCGCCGGGGATGGGCTGCTTATCTAATTCATCTTGTTCGGACGGTTGCTTGGTGACATGTTCGTCGTCCACTGGTTCGCCCTGCTCTATGGCTGGGTCTATATGGTGCTGTTGTTGTCGAGGCGGGACTTCGGGCTGCGCTTGCGTCGCTATTTTGGCTGTTTTTCGAGGGAATTATCCTCCGCAGCATCCCGTTGTTCCTCGTTATCGCTTCCTTTTGGTGTATCCACCATATATACATCGTGAGTTGAGGTGGCTTTCCAGTGCCCTGTGGGCGCTGGTTCTTGGTCGTCTCTGGCATCGTCGTCCATACCGTCGATATCTTCGGAGTCGAGATCTAGCATGTCGGTTAAATCGTCGACAATGGCTACGAAGTGGGTGGTGGGTGGGTTTTGAATTTCTTCGTCGTCCGCATCCCAACCATCCTGGCCATAGTCCGGAAAAATCTCTCCTGATAGAGAGAGGCACTTTAGCGAATTCAGTATGTCACTGAAAGGCGAGTGCTGAAAGATGTCCGCAGCGGTGAACTCCATGATCGGCACCCAATCGGATTCGATTGGTAGGGGCGTGGGAGGTTCGGAGTCCGGAGAGGAGTCCGGCACCTTGGAGTCATGAGCTTCACAAGGGACAGGGTTGGTATTCGGCTCCATCGCCGTCGAGGTAGCAGCCCCCGAGGTGGTGTCTAGCCACCCATCCTCGATCGGTGCAGTCGGCTCCGAGTTAAGGGTCGGAGCGGACTCTTGTGCGGCCTCCAGGGCACTGTCCGGCAGCAGAGCTAAATCATGCCCATCGTGACGGTGCGGCGCACTCGGCTGTGGCTCGAATCCGTCAAAGATCAAGTCTCCGCGGATGTCGGCCGTGAAGTTCAAACTTCTAAATCTGACCTGATGGCCAGGGGCGTAGCTTTCGATCTGCTCCAGATGGCCAAGCGAATTGGCCCGCAGTGCAAAGCCGCCGAATATGAAGATCTGTCCGGGGAGAAAAGTCTCACCCTGGACCGTGTCGTTGTTGATGATCGAAGGAGCCATCGGGCCTATGAGCGACGACACAGAGGAACTCTCAATGAAAGCACCAATGTCGGTGTCAAAACCGGTGGATCTCAGGTAGGGGGTCCCGAACTGTGCGTCTAGGCGGATGGTAACAGGAGACAAGGGACACGATGTTTTTACCCAGGTTCGGGCCCTCTCGATGGAGGTAAAACCCTACTCCTGCTTGAGTGATATTGATGATATGGGTAGTACAAGAGTGGATCTACCGCGAGATCAAGGAGGCTAAACCCTAGAAGCTAGCCTATGGTATGATTGTTGTTCGTCCTATGGACTAAAACCCTCCGGTTTATATAGACACCGGAGAGGGCTAGGGTTACACAAAGTCGGTTACAATGGTAGGAGATCTACATATCCGTATTGCCAAGCTTGCCTTCCACGCCAAGGAAAGTCCCATCCGGACACGGGACGAAGTCTTCAATCTTGTATCTTCATAGTCTTGGAGTCCGGCCAATGATGATAGTTCGGCTATCCGGACACCCCCTAGTCCAGTACTCCCTCAACCCTTCTTATTAAAAAGCACCCGCTGGAGTGCACATTGTCATTTGCATTCATTATTATGGGTTTATATTGGGTATGAGTTGACTAGATCTCTTTTACCATGAATTACAATTTTTAGTCAGCCCTTGATCTTTAAAGGTGCTCTGCATTTATGTTTTGCGGTATTAGAAAGGGCTATCGAGATACCATTTTGTTATATCATGTTATGATTGTTTTAAGAAAGTGTTGTCATCCGAGTTTTATTATTATGGCTCGCTAGCTGATTATGCTATTGATATGAGTAATTGTGAGACCTAAGTATTATTGTGAGTATGGTTAGTTCATGATATTTGCTGAAACCTGAATGATGGCTTTGCATGTTTACAACAACAAGAGCAAACAGAGTTCGTAAAAGTTTTTCTTTATCACTTTCAGTTTATCAACTGAATTGCTTGAGGACAAGCAAAGGTTTAAACTTGGGGGAGTTGATGCGTCTCCAACGTATCTACTTTTCCAAACACTTTTGCCCTTGTTTTGGACTCTAACTTGCATGATTTGAATGAAACTAACCCGGACTGACGCTGTTTTCAGCAGAACTGCCATGATGTTGTTTTATGTGTAGAAAAGAAAAGTTCTCGGAATGTCCTAAAAATCCACGGAGGGACTCTTTGGAAAATATAAAAAATACTGGCAAAAGAATCAAGACCAGGGGGCCCACACCCTGTCCACGAGACAGGGGGAGCGCCCCCTCCCCCTGGGCGCGCCCCCTATCTCATGGGCCCCCTGGACCTCCACCGACCTCAACTCCAACTCCATATATTCACGTTCAGGGAGAAAAAAATCAGAGAGAAAGTTTCATCGCGTTTTACGACACGGAGCCGCCGCCAAGCCCTAATCTCTCTCGGGAGGCTGATCTGGAGTCCGTTCGGGGCTCCGGAGAGGGGGATTCGTCGCCGTTGTCATCATCAACCATCCTCCATCACCAATTTCATGATGCTCACCGCCGTGCGTGAGTAATTCCATCGTAGGCTTGCTGGACGGTGATGGGTTGGATGAGATTTACCATGTAATCAAGTTAGTTTTGTTAGGGTTTGATCCCTAGTATCCACTATGTTCTAAGATTGATGTTGCTATGACTTTGCTATGCTTAATGCTTGTCACTAGGGCCCGAGTGCCATGATTTTAGATCTGAACCTATTATGTTTTCATGAATATATGTGTGTTCTTGATCCTATCTTGCAAGTCTATAGTAACCTATTATGTGTTATGATCCGACAACCCCGAAGTGACAATAATCGGGATACTTCTCGGTGATGACCGTAGTTTGAGGAGTTCATGTATTCACTATGTGCTAATGCTTTGTTCCGGTTCTCTATTAAAAGGAGGCCTTAATATCCCTTAGTTTCCGGTAGGACCCCTCTGCCACGGGAGGGTAGGACAAAAGATGTCATGCAAGTTCTTTTCCATAAGCACGTATGACTATTTACGGAATACATGCCTACATTACATTGATGAACTGGAGCTAGTTCTATATCACCCTATGTTATAGCTATTACATGAGGAATCGCATCCGGCATAATTATCCATCACTGATCCATTGCCTACGAGCTTTTCACATATTGTTCTTCGCTTATTTACTTTTCCGTTGCTACTGTTACAATCACTACAAAACCCAAAAACATTACTTTTGCTACCGTTACTTTTATTACCATACCACTTTTGCTACTAAATACTTTGCTGGAGATACTAAGTTATCCAGGTGTGGTTGAATTGACAACTCAATTGCTAATACTCAAGAATATTCTTTGGCTCCCCTTGTGTCGAATCAATAAATTTGGGTTGAATACTTTACCCTCGAAAGCGGTTGCGATCCCCTACACTTGTGGATTATCATTCCACCATTGCTAGCCTCTCTTGTGTCACGCAACTTTCGTCGGTACCATACACCCACCATATACCTTCCTCAAAACAGCCACCATACCTACCTATTATGGGATTTCCATAGCCATTCCGAGATATATTGCCATGCAACTTTCCACTGTTCCATTTATTATGACACGCATCATCATTGTCATATTGCTCTTTGCATGATAATGCAGTTGACATCGTATTTGTGGCAAGGCCACCTTCATAATTTTTCATACATGTCACTCTTGATTCATTGCATATCCCGGTACACTGCCGGAGGCATTCATATAGACTCATATCTTGTTCTAAGTATCGAGTTGTAATCTTGAGTTGTAAGTAAATAAAAGTGTGACGATCTTCATTATTAGAGCATTGTCCCAAGTGAGGAAAGGATGATGGAGACTATGATTCCCCCACAAGTCGGGATGAGACTTCGGACTTTATAAAAAAAAGAGAAAGGCCAAATAAAAAAAGAGAGGCCAAATAAATCTAAAAAATGAGAGAAAAAGAGAGAAGGGACAATGCTACTATCCTTTTACCACACTTGTGCTTCAAAGTAGCACCATGATCTTCATGATAGAGAGTCTCCTATGTTGTCACTTTCATATACTGGTGGGAATTTTTCATTATATAACTTGGCTTGTATATTCCAATGATGGGCTTCCTCAAAATGCCCTAGGTCTTCCTGAGCAAGCAAGTTGGATGCACGCCCACTTAGTTTCTTTTGTTTAGCTTTCATACATTTATAGCCCTAGTGCATCCGTTGCATGGCAATCCCTACTCACTCACATTGATATCTGTTAATGGGCATCTCCATAGCCCGTTGATACACCTAGTGAAGGAAATATGCCCTAGAGGCAATAATAAAGTTATTATTTATTTCCTCATATCATGATAAATGTTTATTATTCATGCTAGAATTGTATTAACCGGAAACATGATACATGTGTGAATACATAGACAAACATATAGTCACTAGTATGCCTCTACTTGACTAGCTCATTAATCAAAGATGGTTATGATTCCTAACCATAGACATGTGTTGTCATTTGATTAATGGGATCACATCATTAGAAGAATGATGTGATTGACATGACCCATTCCGTTAGCCTAGCACTTGATCGTTTAGTATATTGCTATTGCTTTCTTCATGACTTATACATGTTCCTGTAACTATGAGATTATGCAACTCCCGTTTACCGGAGGAACACTTTGGGTGCTACCAAACGTCACAACGTAACTGGGTGATTATAAAGGAGTACTACAGGTGTCTCCAAAGGTACATGTTGAGTTGGCGTATTTCGAGATTAGGTTTTGTCACTCTGATTGTCGGAGAGGTATCTCTGGGCCCTCTCGGTAATGCACATCAATATAAGCCTTGCAAGCCTAGCTAATGAGTTAGTTACGGAATGATGCATTACGTAATGAGTAAAGAGACTTGCCGGTAACGAGATTGAACTAGGTATTGGATACCGACGATCGAATCTCGGGCAAGTAACATACCGATGACAAAGGGAACAATGTATGTTGTTATGCGGTTTGACCGATAAAGATCTTCGTAGAATATGTAGGAACCAATATGGGCATCCAGGTTCCGCTATTGGTTATTGACCGAGAATAGTTCTAGGTCATGTCTACATAGTTCTCGAACCCGTAGGTTCCGCACGATTAACGTTACGATGACAGTTTTATTATGAATTTATAAGTTTTGATGTACCGAAGTTTGTTCGGAGTCCCGGATGTGATCACGGACACGACGAGGAGTCTCGAAATGGTCGATACATAAAGATTGATATATTGGACGACTATATTCGGACACCGGAAGTGTTCCGGACGTTTTCGGAGAAAACCGGAGTGCCGGAGGGTTACCAGAACCCCCCCCCCCCC
>NC_041389.1:114417107-114547245 GCF_002162155.2 Triticum dicoccoides
TTATGGGCCTTAGTGGAGAGAAAGAGGGGCGGCCAGGGTGGGCCGCGCGCCCCCTCCCGGTCCGAATTGGACTAGGAGGGGGGGCGGCGCCCCCTCTTTCCTTCTCCCCTTCCCCCTTCCTTTCCCCCTCCTAGTAGGAGTAGGAAAGGAGGAGTCCTAGTCCTACTAGGAGGAGGACTCCTCCTCCTGGCGCACCCTCTAGGGCCGGCCGGCCTCCCCCCTTGTCCTTTATATACGGGGGCGGGGGCACCCTAGGACACACAAGTTGATCTACGGATCGTTCCTTAGCCGTGTGCGGTGCCCCCTTCCACCATATTCCACCTCGGTCATATCGTCGCTGAGCTTAGGCAAAGCCTTGCGCCGGTAGAACATCATCATCGTCACCACGCCGTCGTGCTGGCGGAACTCATTCCCGAAGCTTTGCTGGATCAGAGCCCGGGGATCGTCATCGAGCTGAACGTGTGCTGAACTCGGAGGTGCCGTACGTTCGGTGCTTGGATCGGTTGGATCGTGAAGACGTACGACTACATCAACCGCATTGTGCTAACGCTTCCGCTTACGGTCTACGAGGGTACGTGGACAACACTCTCCCCTCTCGTTGCTATGTCATCACCATGATCTTGCGTGTGCGTAGGAAATTTTTTGAAATTACTATGTTCCCCAACAGTGGCATCCGAGCCAGGTTTTATGCGTAGATGTCATATGCACGAGTAGAACACAAGTGAGTTGTGGGCGATACAAGTCATACTGCTTACCAGCATGTCATACTTTGGTTCGGCGGTATTGTGAGATGAAGCGGCCCGGACCGATATTACGCGTACGCTTACGCGAGACTGGTTTCACCGTTAGGAGCACTCGTGCTTAAAGGTGGCTGGTGGGTGTCTGTCTCTCTCACTTTAGCTGAATCGAGTGTGGCTACGCCCGGTCCTTGCGAAGGTTAAAACAGCATTGACTTGACGAACTATCGTTGTGGTTTTTATGCGTAGGTAAGAACGGTTCTTGCTAAGCCCGTAGCAGCCACGTAAAATTTGCAACAACAAAGTAGAGGACATCTAACTTGTTTTTGCAGGGCATGTTGTGATGTGATATGGTCAAGACGTGATGCTATATTTTATTGTATGAGATGATCATGTTTTGTAACCGAAGTTATCGGCAACTGGCAGGAGCCATATGGTTGTCGCTTTATTGTATGAAATGCAAACGCCCTGTAATTGCTTTTCTTTATCACTAAGCGGTAGCGATAGTCGTAGAAGCAATAGATGGCGTAACGACAACGATGCTACGATGGAGATCAAGGTGTCGCGCCGGTGACGATGGTGATCACGACGGTGCTTTGAAGATGGAGATCACAAGCACAAGATGATGATGGCCATATCATATCACTTATATTGATTGCATGTGATGTTTATCCTTTATGCATCTTATCTTGCTTTGATTGACGGTAGCATTTTAAGATGATCTCTCACTAATTATCAAGAAGTGTTCTCCCTGAGTATGCACCGTTGCGAAAGTTCTTCGTGCTGAGACACCACGTGATGATCGGGTGTGATAGGCTCTACGTTCAAATACAATGGGTGCAAAACAGTTGCACACGCGGAATACTCGGGTTAAACTTGACGAGCCTAGCATATACAGATATGGCCTCGGAACACGGAGACCGAAAGGTCGAACGTGAATCATATAGTAGATATGATCAACATAGTGATGTTCACCATTGAAACTACTCCATCTCACGTGATGATCGGACATGGTTTAGTTGATTTGGATCACGTGATCACTTAGATGACTAGAGAGATGTCTGTCTAAGTGGGAGTTCTTAAGTAATATGATTAATTGAACTTAAATTTATCATGAACTTAGTACCTGATAGTATTTTGCTTGTCTATGTTTGTTGTAGATAGATGGCTCGTGCTGTTGTTCCATTGAATTTTAATGCGTTCCTTGATGAAGCAAAGTTGAAAGATGATGGTAGCAATTACACGGACTGGGTCCGTAACCTGAGGATTATCCTCATTGCTGCACAGAAGAATTACGTCCTGGAAGCACCGCTGGGTGCCAGGCCTGCTGCTGATGCAACTGACAACGTTAAGAACGTCTGGCAGAGCAAAGCTGATGACTACTCGATAGTTCAGTGTGCCATGCTTTACGGCTTAGAACCGGGTCTTCAACGACGTTTTGAACGTCATGGAGGATATGAGATGTTCCAGGAGTTGAAGTTAATATTTCAAGCAAATGCTCGGATTGAGAGATATGAAGTCTCCAATAAGTTCTATAGCTGCAAGATGGAGGAGAATAGTTCTGTCAGTGAACACATACTCAAAATGTCTGGGTATAATAATCACTTGATTCAACTGGGAGTTAATCTTCCTGATCATAGTGTCATTGACAGAATTCTTCAATCACTACCACCAAGCTACAAGAGCTTCGTGATGAACTATAATATGCAAGGGATGGACAAGACAATGCCCGAGCTCTTCGCAATGCTAAAAGCTGCGGAGGTAGAAATCAAGAAGGAGCATCAAGTGTTGATGGTCAACAAGACCACTAGTTTCAAGAAAAAAGGCAAAGGGAAGAAGAAGGGGAACTTCAAGAAGAACAGCAAGCAAGTTGCTGCTCAAGAGAAGAAACCCAAGTCTGGACCTAAGCCTGAAACTGAGTGCTTCTACTGCAAGCAGACTGGACACTGGAAGCGGAACTGCCCCAAGTATTTGGCGGATAAGAAGGATGGCAAGGTGAACAAAGGTATATGTGATATACATGTTATTGATGTGTACCTTACTACTGCTCGCAGTAGTACCTGGGTATTTGATACTGGTTCTGTTGCTAATATTTGCAACTCGAAACAGGGACTACGGATTAAGCGAAGATTGGCTAAGGACGAGGTGACGATGCGCGTGGGAAATGGTTCCAAAGTCGATGTGATCGCGGTTGGCACGCTACCTCTACATCTACCATCGAGATTAGTTTTAGACCTAAATAATTGTTATTTGGTGCCAGCGTTGAGCATGAACATTATATCTGGATCTTGTTTGATGCGAGACGATTATTCATTTAAATCAGAGAATAATGGTTGTTCTATTTATATGAGTAATATCTTTTATGGTCATGCACCCTTGAAGAGTGGTCTATTTTTATTGAATCTCGATAGTAGTGATACACATATTCGTACTGTTGAAACCAAAAGAAGCAGAGTTGATAATGATAGTGCAACTTATTTGTGGCACTGCCGTTTAGGTCATATCGGTGTAAAGCGCATGAAGAAACTCCATACTGATGGGCTTTTGGAATCACTTGATTATGAATCACTTGGTACTTGCGAACCGTGTCTCATGGGCAAGATGACTAAAACACCGTTCTCCGGAACTATGGAGCGAGCAACTGATTTGTTGGAAATCATACATACTGATGTTTGTGGTTCAATGAATGTTGAGGCTCGCGGCGGGTATCGTTATTTTCTCACCTTCACAGATGATTTGAGAAGATATGGGTATATCTACTTAATGAAACACAAGTCTGAAACATTTGAAAAGTTCAAAGAATTTCAGAGTGAAGTGGAAAATCATCGTAACAAGAAAATAAAGTTTCTACGATCTGATCGTGGAGGAGAATATTTGAGTTATGAGTTTGGTCTACACTTGAAACAATGCGGAATAGTTTCGCAACTCACGCCACCCGGAACACCACAATGAAATGGTGTGTCCGAACGTCGTAATCGTACTTTACTAGATATGGTGCGATCTATGATGTCTCTTACTGATTTACCGCTATCGTTTTGGGGTTATGCTTTAGAGACGGCCGCATTCACGTTAAATAGGGCACCATCAAAATCCGTTGAGACGACGCCTTATGAACTGTGGTTTGGCAAGAAACCAAAGTTGTCGTTTCTTAAAGTTTGGGGCTGCGATGCTTATGTGAAGAAACTTCAACCAGATAAGCTCGAACCCAAATCGGAGAAATGTGTCTTCATAGGATACCCAAAAGAGACTATTGGGTACACCTTCTATCGCAAATCTGAGGGCAAGATTTTCGTTGCTAAAATCGGATCCTTTCTAGAGAAGGAGTTTCTCTCGAAAGAAGTGAGTGGGAGGAAAGTAGAACTTGATGAGGTAACTGTACCTGCTCCCTTATTGGAAAGTAGTTCATCACAAGAACCGGTTCCTGTGACAACTACACCAATTAGTGAGGAAGCTAATGATATTGATCATGAAACTTCAGATCAAGTTTCTACTGAACCTCGTAGGTCTACCAGAGTAAGATCCGCACCAGAGTGGTACGGTAATCCTATTCTGGAAGTCATGTTACTTGACCATGATGAACCTACGAACTATGAGGAAGCGATGATGAGCCCAGATTCCGCAAAATGGCTAGAGGCCATGAAATCTGAGATGGGATCCATGTATGAGAACAAAGTATGGACTTTGGTTGAATTGCCCGATGATCGGCAAGCCATTGAGAATAAATGGATCTTTAAGAAGAAGACTGACGCTGATGGTAATGTAACTGTCTATAAAGCTCGACTTGTTGCGAAAGGTTTTCGACGAGTTCAAGGGGTTGACTACGATGAGACTTTCTCACCCGTAGCGATGCTTAAGTCTGTCCGAATCATGTTAGCTATTGCTGCATTTCATGATTATGAAATTTGGCAAATGGATGTCAAAACTGCATTCTTGAATGGATTTCTGGAAGAAGAGTTGTATATGATGCAGCCAGAAGGTTTTGTTGATCCAAAAGGTGCTAACAAAGTGTGCAAGCTCCAGCGATCCATTTATGGACTGGTGCAAGCATCTCGGAGTTGGAATAAACGCTTTGATAGTGTGATCAAAGCATATGGTTTTATACAGACTTTTGGAGAAGCCTGTATTTACAAGAAGTGAGTGGGAGCTCTGTAGCATTTCTGATATTATATGTAGATGACATATTATTAATTGGAATTGATATAGAATTTCTGGATAGCATAAAGGGATACTTGAATAAAAGTTTTTCAATGAAAGACCTCGGTGAAGCTGCTTACATATTGGGCATCAAGATTTATAGAGATAGATCGAGACGTTTAATAGGACTTCCACAAAGCACATACCTTGATAAAATTTTGAAAAAGTTCAAAATGGATCAGGCAAAGAAAGGGTTCTTGCCCGTGCTACAAGGTGTGAAGTTGAGTCAGACTCAATGCCCGACCAAAGCAGAAGATACATAGAAAATGAAAGATGTTCCCTATGCTTCAGCCATAGGCTCTATCATGTATGCAATGCTGTGTACCAGACCTGATGTATGCTTAGCAATAAGCTTGGCGGGAAGGTACCAAAGTAATCCAGGAGTGGATCACTGGACAGCGGTCAAGAACATCCTGAAATACCTGAAAAGGACTAAGGATATGTTTCTCGTATATGGAGGTGACAAAGAGCTAGTCGTAAATGGTTACATTGATGCAAGCTTTGACACTGATCCGGACGATTCTAAATCGCAAACCGGATACGTGTTTTTATTAAACGGTGGAGCTGTAAGTTGGTGCAGTTCTAAACAAAGCGTCGTGGCGGGATCTACATGTGAAGCGGAGTACATGGCTGCTTCGGAAGCAGCAAATGAAGGAGTCTGGATGAAAGAGTTCATTTCCGATCTAGGTGTCATACCTAGTGCATCGGGACCAATGAAGATCTTCTGTGATAATACTGGTGCAATTGCCTTGGCAAAGGAATCCAGATTTCACAAGAGGACCAAGCACATCAAGAGACGCTTCAATTCCATCCGGGACCAAGTCCAAGTGGGAGACATAGAAATTTGCAAGATACATACGGATCTGAATGTTGCAGACCCGTTGACTAAGCCTCTCTCACGAGCAAAACATGATCAGCACCCACACTCCATGGGTGTTAGAATCATTACTATGTAATCTAGATTATTGACTCTAGTGCAAGTGGGAGACTGAAGGAAATATTCCCTGGAGGCAATAATAAAGTTATTATTTATTTCCTCATATCATGATAAATGTTTATTATTCATGCTAGAATTGTATTAACCGGAAACATGATACATGTGTGAATACATAGACAAACATATAATCACTAGTATGCCTCTACTTGACTAGCTCATTAACCAAAGATGGTTATGTTTCCTAACCATAGACATGTGTTGTCATTTAATTAATGGGATCACATCATTAGAAGAATGATGTGATTGACATGACCCATTCTGTTAGCCTAGCACTTGATCGTTTAGTATATTACTATTGCTTTCTTCATGACTTATACATGTTCCTGTAACTATGAGATTATGCAACTCCCGTTTACCGGAGGAACACTTTGGGTGCTACCAAACGTCACAACGTAACTGGGTGATTATAAAGGAGTACTACAGGTGTCTCCAAAGGTACATGTTGAGTTGGCGTATTTCGAGATTAGGTTTTGTCACTCCGATTGTCGGAGAGGTATCTCTGGGCCCTCTCGGTAATGCACATCATTATAAGCCCTGCAAGCAATGTAGCTAATGAGTTAGTTACGGAATGATGCATTAGGTAACGAGTAAAGAGACTTGCCGGTAACGAGATTGAACTAGGTATTGGATACCGACGATCGAATCTCGGGCAAGTAACATACCGATGACAAAGGGAAGAACGTATGTTGTTATGCAGTTTGACCGATAAAGATCTTCGTAGAATATGTAGGAACCAATATGGGCATCCAGGTTCCGCTATTGGTTATTGTCCGAGAATAGTTCTAGGTCATGTCTACATAGTTCTCGAACCCGTAGGGTCCGCACGCTTAACGTTACGATGACAGTTTTATTATGAGTTTATAAGTTTTGATGTACCGAAGTTTGTTCGGAGTCCCGGATGTGATCACGGACATGACAAGGAGTCTCGAAATGGTCGAGACATAAAGATTGATATATTGGACGACTATATTCGGACACCGGAAGTGTTCCGGACATTTTCGGAGAAAACCGGAGTGCCGGAGGGTTACCGGACCCCCCCCCCCCAGGAGAAGTAATGTGCCTTATGGGCCTTAGTGGAGAGAAAGAGGGGCGGCCAAGGTGGGCCGCGCGCCCCCTCCCCCTCTGGTCCGAATTGGACTAGGAGGGGGGGCGGCGCCCCCTCTTTCCTTCTCCCCTTCCCCCTTCCTTTCCCCCTCCTAGTAGGAGTAGGAAAGGAGTCCTACTCCTACTAGGAGGAGGACTCCTCCTCCTGGCGCGCCCTCTAGGGCCGGGCGGCCTCCCCCTTGCTCCTTTATATACGGGGGCAGGGGGGCACCCTAGGACACACAAGTTGATCTACGGATCATTCCTTAGCCGTGTGCGGTGCCCCCCTCCACCATATTCCACCTCGGTCATATCGTCGCGAGTTTAGGCGAAGCCCTGCGCCGGTAGAACATCATCATCGTCACCACGCCGTCGTGCTGACGGAACTCATCCCCGAAGCTTTGCTGGATCGGAGCCCGGGGGTCGTCATCGTGCTGAACGTGTGCTGAACTCGGAGGTGCCGTACATTCGGTGCTTGGATCGGTCGGATCGTGAAGACGTACGACTACATCAACCGCGTTGTGCTAATGCTTCTGCTTACGGTCTACGAGGGTACATGGACAACACTCTCCCCTCTCGTTGCTATGTCATCACCATGATCTTGCGTGTGCGTAGGAATTTTTTTGAAATTACTACGTTCCCCAACACCTAGTTGATGTGAGATTATCTTCTCCTTTTTTGTCTTCTCTAAAACCACCCTTCTATTCCACATATAGTGCTATGTCCATGGCTCACGCTCATGTATTGCATGAAAGTTGAAAAAGTTTGAGATTACCAAAGTACGAAACAATTGCTTGGCTTGTCATCGGGGTTGTGCATGATTAAATACTTTGTGTGATGAAGATAGAGCAACAGCCAGACTATACGATTTTGTAGGGATAACTTTCTTTAGCCATGCTATTTTGAAAAGACATGATTGCTTTATTAGTATGCTTGACGTATTACTATTTCTTATGTCAATATGAACTTTTATTTTGAATCATTTGGATCTGAACATTCATGCCACAATAAATAAAATTACATTAAGGATTATGCTAGGTAGCATTCCACTTCAAAAATTCTGTTTTTATCATTTACCTACTCGAGGACGAGCAAGAATTAAGCTTGGGGATGCTTGATACGTCTCCAACGTATCTATAATTTTTGATTGTTCCATGCTATTATATTACCCGTTTTGGATGTTTATGGGCTTTACTTTACACTTTTATATCATTTTTGGGACTAACCTACTAACCGAAGGCCCAGCCCGAATTGCTGTTTTTTTTGCCTATTTCAGTGTTTCGAAGAAAAGGAATATCAAACGGAGTCCAAACGGGATGAAACCTTCGGGAGCGATCTTTTTGGAACAAATGCAAACCTGGAGACTTGGAGTGGACGTCAAGCAACAACTGAGGCGGCCACAAGGGTGCCCGGCACGCCCCCACCCGCGTGGGCCCCTCGAGCATCCACCGGCCTAATTCTTCCTCCTATATATACACCCGTACCCTGAAACCATCAGAACAGACCATGAAAACCTAATTCCACCGCCGCAACCTTCTGTATCCGCGAGATCCCATCTTGGAGCCTTTGTCGGTGCTCCGCCGGAGGGGTAATCGACCATGGAGTGCCTCTACATCATCTCCAAGGCCCTTCCGATGAGTTGTGAGTAGTTTACCACAGACCTTCGGGTCCATAGTTATTAGCTAGATGACTTTTTCTCTCTCTTTGAATCTCAATACAAAGTTCTCCTCGATCTTCTTGGAGATCTATTCGATGTAATTCTTTTTGTGATGTGTTTGTCGAGATCCGATGAATTGTGGGTTTATGATCAAGTTTATCTATGAGAAATATTTGAATCTCCTCTGAATTCTTTTATGTGTGATTAAGTTATCTTTGCAAGTCTCTTCGAATTATCAGTTTGGTTTGGCCTACTAGATTGATCTTTCTTGCAATGGGATAAGTGCTTAGCTTTGGGTTTAATCTTGCGGTGTCCTTTCCCATTGACAGCAGGGGCAGCAAGAAACGTATTGTATTGTTGCCATCGAGGATAAAAAGATGGGGTTTATATCATATTGCATGAGTTTATCCCTCTACATCATGTCATCTTTCTTAATGCGTTACTCTGTTCTTCATGAACTTAATACTCTAGATGCAGGCAGGAGTCGGTCGATGTGTGGAGTAATAGTAGTAGATGCAGGCAGGAGTCAGTCTACTTGTCACAGACGTGATGCCTATATACATTATCATGCCTAGATAATCTCATAACTATTTGCTTTTCTATCAATTGCTCGACAGTAATTTGTTCACCCACTGTAATACTTATGCTATCTTGAGAGAAGCCACTGGTGAAACCTATGGCCCCCGGGTCTATCTTTTTTATATAAGTTTTCCATCTACTTTTATTTGCATCTTTACCTTTCCATCTATATCATAAAAATACTAAAAATATTTATCTTATCATATTATCTCTATCAGATCTCACTTTCGCAAGTGGCCGTGAAGGGATTGACAACCCCTTTATTGCGTTGGTTGCGAGGTTCTTGTTTGTTTGTGTAGGTGCGTGGGACTTTTGAGGAGCCTCCTACTAGATTGATACCTTGGTTCTCAAAAACTGAGGGAAATACTTATGCTACTTTGCTGCATCACCCTTTCCTCTTCAAGGAAAACCAATGCAAGCTCAAGACGTACCATTGCTCTCTTGGAACAACTTGGTGAAGCCAATGACATGATTGAGTCTCACAAAGAAACCATCTCTAAGATAGAAGGGCATAGTTGTGATTATGCTGATAAGATATCGGATCTCTCCAACGCTCTTGAAAAGGAGCGTGATCATCGTTTGGCTCTTGAGGAGTCATACAACGATGATCGTGCTAAATTAAAGAAAGATCTTGATCATGCTCTTGTTGTATCTCGTGTGCTAAACTCTGAGAAGGCCAAACTTGGGGTTGATCTTGCTAGACTCAAAGAGGAGTTTGATATACTTGACAAGGCTCACAAGGCCTTGAAGGGTACTCATGCTAGTCTTAAAGAGTCTCATGATCAACTCCAAGTGAAGCTAAACAAGGAGAAAGCCACGTTTCCTCATTTGGTTTTAAACTAACCCTTGTTGTGAGCATGTGCATCTTGTTGAGGAGAATGCAAAGTTGAAGGAGCAACTTGAGAAAGGCCTTATGTCATGCATACAAGGTGAGAAGAACCTCAACGACCTTTTGAGCAATCAAAAGGAAGTTGTGGCCAAGGAAGGGATTGGGTTCACACCCAAATCCAAGAACAAGAAGAAGAATGACAAGACCAAACGACCTCCTCCTCTCAAGCAAACTTTTGTGAAGGAGGGAGAGGGTGCTCCTAAGAAGAAGAAGAAGAACAATGGAAAGGGTGGCGATGCCAAGAAGGGCAATGCTACTCCTTCCAACAAAGCCGATGACTTTAACCCTTCTTATGTGTTATGTCGTGCTAGTGATGGACATGTTTTTGCTAAATTTGTTGGCTCTCCTTATGAGTACATTGAATGGTCTATTTGGGTTCCTAAGACCCTTGTTACTAACATCAAAGGACCCATTACAAAATGGGTACCTAAACCAAGCATTGATCTCTTGTAGGTTTTTGCTTCCGGTGGGGGATCATGGTTGCTCGATAGTGGAGCCACAAATCATATGACCGAAAGCAAGGACTTGGTGGTGGACGTTCACAAGAATCCATATATGCCCACCAATGTCGAGTGGGGTGATGCCTCGTCCTCTAAGGTGTTGGGACTTGGCAAGGTTATCATTTCTCATGATCTCACGATCGAGAAGGTCATGCTTGTTGAGTCTCTTGCATACAATTTACTTTCTGTTCGTCAACTTGCACTCATGGGCTTTGCCGCTTTCTTTGATGTTTATACTGTGGCCCTCCTGTGGAGCAAGACTCTTAAAGTATCCTTTGTTGGGCATGTCTAGAACGGTCTCTATGTGATTAACTTTTCGGAGCGACCCACTAATACCGTGACATGCCTAATGGCTAAACTTGACGTGGGATGGCTTTGGCATCGCCGTTTATCCCATGTCAATATGAGATCTTTGCAAAGTCTTCTCAAGGGGGACCATGTCCGTGGACTAACAAATGTTAGTTTTGCTAAAGATCGTGCTTGCAGTGCTTGTATCGAAGGAAAGCTACATGAGAAGGCTCACCCTCCCACGACTATCATTTACTCGAAGAGGCCTTTGGAGCTCCTCCACATGGATCTCTTTGGGCCTCCATCCTTTGATAGTCTTGGGGGTAGAAAGTATTGCTTGGTGATTGTGGATGATTATTCAAGATACACTTGGGTATACTTCTTCAAGAGGAAGAGCGAGACCCAACAAACCGTCATTGACTTTGCAAATGAAGCCCAACATCAACACAACGCAAAGATCTTGACTATAAGAAGTGACAACGGCACCGAGTTCAAGAACTACACCTTGGATGAGTTTCTTAGTGATGAGGGGATCAAGCATCAACATTCCGCTCCATACACCCCTCAACAAAATGGTGTAGCGGAGAGGAAGAACCAGACGTTGATGGATGCGGCAAGGACCATGATGGCGGAGTTCAAGTCTCCATACAATTTTGGGCCGAAGCCATCAACACCGCATGTCATGCATCAAATCGGCTTTATCTCCGCAAAGGCTTGAACAAGGCTCCATATGAGATACCCATCGGTAACAAGCCCAACCTCAAGTACTTTCTGGTGTTCGGGTGTAAGTGTTTCATTCTCAAGAAAGGTGTTCGTTTGTCTAAATTTGAGGCTAGAGCTCAATAGGGCATATTTTTTGGTTATGCTACAAACTCTCGTGCTTACTGTGTCCTCAATAAGTCCACAGGACTTATTGAGGAGACATGTAACGTGGAGTTTGATGAGAATAACGGCTCCCAAGTGGAGGAAAGTGGCACTTTGTGATGTAGGTGATAAAATTCCTCCCCAAGCCATAAGAAGAATGGGAGTTGGTTTTATCCTACCCATTGAGGAACCCCTTGTGGCCGAAGGAGAAGGACAATGCTCCACTCAAGTGAAGCCATCACCAACCCAAGGCCCACATGCTTCCGAAGAACAAAGTGAAGGCCATCAACATCATGAACAAGACCAAGGGCAAGATTAATCTCAAGATGGTGTTGAATCACCAAGTGATGCCCAAGGTCAAGTTCTCTCCTCCGGGCAAGTTTAAGATCAAGAGCAAGCTCAAGATCAAAAACACGCTCAAGACAGTGCTCAAGATGATCAAGTGACCGCTCCTCAACTCACCCCTGAGGAGGAATTGGAGCGTCGTGCCGCCAAGATTGCATCCAAGCTCACTACTAAGGGACAGCTCATGAAAAATGTGCTTGGAAGCATTAGAAAGGGGGTAAGCACTCGTAGAGAATTGACAAACTATTGTGAACATCATGCATTTGTCTCTTTTGTAGAACCCCAAAAGTTCTATGAGGCACTCGAGGATCCGGATTGGCTTAATGCCATGCATGAAGAACTCAACAACTTTGAGCACAGCAAGGTGTGGAGGTTGGTGCCAAGGCCATCGGGGAACCATAATGTCATTGGAACCAAGTGGATATTCAAGAACAAGCAAGATGCTCATGGTATTATCATTCGCAACAAGGCTCGATTGGTAGAGCAAGGCTACTCCCAAGTTGAGGGTATCGACTACGGTGAAACCTTTGCTCCCATTGCACGTCTTGAATCCATTCGCATGTTGATTGCTTATGCTTCTCATCATAACTTTAAGTTGCAACAAATGGATGTGAAGAGTGCTTTTCTTAATAGGTTGGTGTATGTCAAACAACCCCCCGGGTTCGAGGATCCCTATTTCCCCGATCATGTGTATCAACTCGATAAGGCACTCTATGGCCTTAAACAAGCCCCACATGCGTGGTATGACCACCTTACCGAGTTGCTACAAGATCGTGGGTTTGAAATTGGGAAAATCAACCCCACTCTTTTTACTAAGAATGTCAAAGGGGAGTTGTTTGTGTGCCAACTATATGTTGATGATATTATCTTTGGTTCCCCTAACAAAGCTTTCAATGAGGAATTTGCCGCACTCATGACTTCCAAGTTCAAGATGTCCATGATGGGAGAGTTGAAATTCTTCCTCAGGTTCGAAGTCAAGCAACAAAGAGAAGGAACCTTCATCAACCAAGCCAAATAAACTCAAGACATGCTCAAGAGATTCAAGCTAAGTGATGTCAAGCCGGCTTCCACTCCAATGCCCGTCAAATGCCAACTTGACACTGATCCCAATGGTAAAGCGGTGGATCAAAAGGTATATCGCTCCATGAATTGCCCCTTGCTTTACCTTTGTGCATCTAGACTGGATATCATGTTGAGTGTGGGGATTTATGCATGGTTTCAAGCAGCACCTAAGGAAAGCCACTTTGTGGCAGTCAAGCGAATCTTTTGATATTTGGCTCATACCCCAAACTTTGGCTTATGGTATCCAAGAGGATCTAACTTCAACCTTATGGGCTACTCGGACTCCGATTGGGCGGGAGACAAAGTGGATAGGAAGTCCACTTCCGGAGGGTGCCAATTCCTTGGTTGCTCTTTGGTAAGTTGGTCTTCTAAGAAGCAAAGTTGTGTGTCTCTCTCGTCCACCGAAGCGGAGTATGTGGAGGCCGGTAGTTGTTGTGCACAACTCCTATGGATGAGGCAAACTTTAAAGGATTACGGTGTCATTTGTGACAAAGTGCCTCTTTGGTGTGACAATGAAAGTGCCATCAAGATTTCTCTTAACCCGGTGCAACACTTCAAGACGAAGCATATTGAGATTCGGTATCATTTCATCCGGGATCACATTAGGCGAGGGGAGATCGAGCTCAACTATGTTAACACTCATGATAACCTTGCAGATATTTTCACGAAGCCTTTGGATGAAGCAAGATTTCGTGAGTTAAGGCATGAGCTAAATATCATTGATTCGAGCAATGTTGCTTGAACCCTTGCCCACCCCACCATACTCAACTTGTTATCTTGTTTAGGTGTAGGCATGGACATAGGGGGAGTGTTGTTCTCTCAATGAACTCTCCCTCCCCCCATTATGCATAAATTGATCAACTCTTTCACATAAGCCATTGTTGATGGTACTTGTGCTTCAAAGACGAGTTTTGGTCATGGGCCCAAGGATAATTCTTCATGGTGCCATACCAATTGACTCAAACATAGGTGGCTCCGGCCACCGCCCTCTCTTTGGAGAGGTTGTGTTGCGTGTTTAGTCCTTGTTGTCTCTTGTCTCTCTTTCTTCATGCCGAGCTTGTGTGTGTTGTCTCGTGTGTCAGCATTTTGGTGCGTCCGTTCGCTTGAAGGTTGCTTTGCAAAGGCCCTTTGGTCTTCTCTCTTTTTGGAACTTGCATTTTCTTGGGCACACGGTACTACCATGGCTTGCCACGGTACTACCGTAGGAGTTGTGCACGGTACTACCGCACCCAGCACGGCAGTAATTTTTTACTACCGCCTGGGGGAGCGGTACTACCGCCCTCAGTGCGGTACTTCCGCCCAGGCGGTACTACCACGATGACACGCAGTACTACCACGCAGTCGAGAGCGTGTGGGGGTTATGAGCGGCAGGGGGAGTTCCAACTCCCCCATACCCATTCACTCTTCCTCCCCACGCCGTCTCTCTCTCCTGCTCAAGAACGGCACCGGAGACCCTCGCCGGATCTCCATCTCCGACCATTCTCCTCGGATTCCGTCCGGTGGGATCGTTCCCCACCACTTCTTCTTGCCATGGAACAAGGTTTCTCCCCAAATCCCTCTCTCTTTGGTTCCTTCTTTCGTTTCTAGGTTTTTGGGGAGATGCATGTTGTTCTTGAGATTTTAGGCCAAATCTTTGCAAGAGTAGGATGTAGGAGAGTGGTAATGCGTAGAGATTGTACTTGATCTGTTGCCCTGTGGTAGATTTGATCAACCGTAGTGCCGCTTCATTGTCATGGTTGTGCTCAGATCCAGTTGAGGATTCGGATCTGCCACCGTGAGGTACTACCGCATCTCTGGCGCGGCACTACCGCTTGTACGGTACTATCGCTCCTCCAGAGCGGTAGTATCGCGCGAGGCACGACACTAAAATTTAACTGCCGCTCCGAGACACGGTACTACCGTGCCACCCTGGCACAGTACTACCGCAGCTAGGAGCAGCACTAACATTTTAGTATCATGCACCCATGCGGTACTACCGTTGTTGTCAAATCTCCCAAGTGGCAATTACCAAGTGCAAGTTCTACTTGTTTCACCTGTTTTGTTGTGGTCTTTGCATTGATACTTCTCGCTTCTCTTGCGTGTTTTGTGTTTTGTGTCATATAGGTGGTGGCTCCGGTGCCCCTGCTCGCCGTTCCAATCCCAGCCATGACAGGGCTCCAAGCGTCTGCGCAACCAAGATGAAGCTCCAGAGGGCTCCAATGCCCCCCAATGCAGGACCAAGACCACCGCCACCAAGAACAAGGATCCCTCCATGGGCATGGATGAAATACCACTGGCTGAGTATGTCTCTCAAAGAAGGACCAACCCTTATGTGAATCCTCGTGCCAACTTAGAGGGAATGATCTGTTCTGGACCAAGCAACAGAATCTCATTTATCTGGATGTGATCAAGGCCAAGCAGAACATCTATGTGGACGTGCACTGGATTGACATGAATCACATGAGGGAGGACAAACACCATGGCTATTTTGGTGAGGCTTTGGACCTGGTGGAGCAGTTTGTAATTGAGGACGTCATCTCTTTCCACCTGGACTTTGACCATGAGATTGTGGCCCAGTTCTTCGCTTTGGTCCACTTCAAATTTGATTCGGAACGGACCATGACATGGATGACGAATGGACAACAAATGACTGCTAAGTGGAAGGACTGCATGGATCTGCTGCATGTGCATGATGAGGGACTCGACACGCCCGTTGGTGTTCGCCCTCATGCCAACCCCGAGTCTGCTAACAAGAACAAGCTCCAGCCATTCCTTGTTGAGAAGAGACTTCCCAATGACAAGAAGACGTGGGTGCTGAACCCGTTCCTTGACATCATGCACCTGATCTTCCGCAACACTCTATTCCCTCGCATTGGTGACAAGGACAAGGTGCATGCCTATCTTGTGGATATGATGCTCATTTTTGAGGAGGCGCATCACTCTCAGACTCAACCACTTGATGTCTCTCACATCATGTGGTGCGAGCTTCGGTTTGCGGTTTTCAACCGTAAGGTGCCCATCTATGGACCTTACCTATTTCTCTTGATCACAAGGACTTGGGAGAAGCTCTATCCTCGGGATGAGTTTGCTGCCCCCGACTGGATCCGTCACGACCCCATCAAGCTCCGCATCAAGCCTTAGTGGGCTAACACCACCACTCGTGCTGAGGCAGAGGCTGCTAGAATGAATATTGATGAGGATGAGATTGAGGAGGAGGAAGCGCATGAGGAAAGTTCTTCTAGGTATGCTCCTCCCTCTACTAAGCCCTCTTGGGCTAGGAAGCTGAAGGCCAAGATGAAGGCCTTGTTCTGCATCTAAGCAAAGGGGCAGTACCGGACTCATGTTGCCTCCAAGGAGAGTCGCCGCCGCGACAAGAAGATCTTGAAGACTTTTGGCGAGGACATTTCCAGCGGATCCGAGAAGCACATCACTCCAGAGGCCGAATGGATGGAAAAGTAGGGGTATCAGTGGACGGAGTCTGAGGGGAAGCCTATCCCCGCTGTCGAGTCCGACGAGGAGCGTGACGAGTGATCACCTTAGCTTGAGCCACCACTTGTGTTGTAGGTGTCCTCTCTGCCTTTTTGGTGTCTCGATGCCAAATGGGGAGAGAGTGTAGGATTTGTGAGTCGTGTGTCATGTTTCGCCTTGTCGCTTTGCTTTTGTTTCGTTGAACTTCATTTGCTTTGGTTTGGCTTGTGCTTGTGAGACCTTTCTATCATATGGTGTAAGACATATGCACCCTAGCTTACCTTGTGAGCCTATGCTATCTTATGATCTTTACTTTATGCTCTTAAATATTATCTTGCCTAGTGTTAGCCTTATTGTTGCAAGATATGCCTTGTCTATAAAATATAGGGGGGTGTTGATTCTAGTTTGTGTGCCATGCAGTCCAAAGCACTTCTCTAGATAGCACACATCTAGGGGGAACCCGTCTGTATTTTAGAGATGTGGGGTTTGCCCATGTTCTATGTTATCTCCCTTTGTGCAAATCTCGTATTGTCATCAATCCACCAAAAAGGGGGAGATTGTAAGGGCATATTTATCCCTTAGCTGTTTTGGTGATTTATGACAATGCTTTTGCGGACTAATCTTGTGCATTGAGCATTTCAGGTATACCATGTATAAGCACAAGACGGTTTGGTGCCCCTCGAAGACTATGGAAGACGGCGTTTCTCTACGATTATTTTTGGTGGATTTGAGTCGTAGGAAAGCCGTACTATTAAGAGGGGGTCCGTGTTGGAAAGGTTTGGGTGGAATCATCACGTACACATCTTTTCCATTTGCACCACCTTTCCTTTGGCACTTTGGAGCATCCTCCGTCTTTTCTTCTCTATGCAAAATGTCGTGATTGTTGCTGAACTGGGGCATGCGGTAGTACTGCTCCTAGGAGTGGTAGTACTGCAGGCCCTTGCAGTAGTACCGGCCTCTGGCACGTTAGTATCGCAAGAGCCCATGGTAGTACCGCTTCCTTGGAGCGGTAGTACTGTGGCCTTAGGCCAGGCGCTGCTGCTTTTGCAGTAGTAGGGGCGGATGTAATTTTTTACATCCACACCCTACGCGGTAGTACCGCGCCAGGGGCGCGGTAGTACCGTGTGCTCTGGCCAGGCTTAGCGGCATGCCCGACAGTACGGGCGGATGTAATTTTTTACATTCGCGCCCCGCGCGGTAGTACCGCTCCTGGCTTACGGTACTACCGTGTCGGATTTTTGCATCGATCCCAACCCAGCGGAAGTTGCCACAGATGTATTTTTATATGTCCGTGCCCTCCCTCATCTGGTCTATCTCTGCCTTGCGGTAGTACCGCAAGGGGGAGCGGTAGTACCGCGCCAGTGGTTCTACCGCCCTCTGCTGCACGGGCGGTAGTACCGCAGTGCCTCTGCGGTAGTACCGTGTGCCTTGCGGTAGTACCGCGTCCCCGGCGTGGTAGTACCATGCGTCGCAGGCTGGGTTGGTGGATAACGGTTGGATTTGTTCTTCCACTATATAAGGGGTGTCTTCTTCTCCGAGTTGACCACCTCTTCCATTCCCAAGCTCCATTGTTGCTCCAAGCTCCATTTTCGCCCGATCTCTCTCCCTAGCCAATCAAACTTGTTGATTTCCTAGGGATTGGTTGAGAAGGCCCCGATCTACACTTCCACCAAGAGAAATTTGATCCCCCCCACTAATCCCTTGCGGATCTTGTTACTCATGGGTGTTTGAGCACCCTAGATGGTTGAGGTCACCGTGGAGCCATATTCCATAGTGGTGAAGTTTTGTGGTGTCATTGGGAGCCTCCAATTAAGTTGTGGAGATTGCACCAACCTTGTTTGTAAAGGTTCGGTCGCCACCTCCAAGGGCACCAATAGTGGAATCACAGCATCTCGCATTGTGTGAGGGCGTGTGGAGAATACGGTGGCCCTAGTGGCTTCTTGGGGAGCATTGTGCTTCCACATGGCTCCAACGGAGACGTACTTCCCCTCAAAAGGAAGGAACTTCGGTAACACATCCTCGTCTTCACCGGCTCCACTCTTGGTTATTTCGTGCCTTTACTTGTGCAAGCTTATTCCTATTATATCCCTTGCTTGCTTGTGTGCTTGTTGTTGTTGTTGCATCATATAGGTTGCTCACCTAGTTGCATATCTAGACAACCTACTTTGATGCAAAGTTTAAATTGATCAAGAAAAGCTAAAAATTGTTAGTTGCCTATTCACCCCCCCCCCCTCTAGTCAACTATATCAATCCTTTCAAAGGTTTTATTCACGTAAATAGAAAAAAAATTATTCTTTGACTTAAATGAATAATCGTATTGCAATAAACATGATCCAATCATATTTATGCTCAACACAAACACCAAATAACATTTATTTTAGGTTCAACACTAATCCCGAAGGTAAAGGGAGTGTGCGATGGTGATCTTATCAACCTTGGAATCACTTCCAACACACATTGTCACCTTTCCCTCAACTAGTCTCTGTTCATTTTGTAACTCCTGTTTCAAGTTACTAATCATAGCAACTGAACCAGTATCGTATACCTAGGGGATACTATGAATACTAGTAAAGCACACATCAATAACCTGTATATAAAATATACCTTTGTTGACTTTGTCATCCTTCTTATCCGCCAAGTATCTAGGGCAGTTCCACTTCCAGTGATAATTTTCTTTGCAGTTTAGAAGCACTCAGTTTCAGACTTGGGTGTAGCTTTGGGCTTCTTCATGGGAGTGGCAACTTGCTTGCCATTCGTCTTGAAGTTCCCTTTCTTTCCCTTACCCTTTTATTTGAAACTAGTGGTCTTGTCAACCATCAACACTTGATGCTTTTTCTTGATTTCTACCTTCGCCGATTTCAGCATCGCGAAGATCTCGGGAATTACTATCGTCATCCCTTGCATATTATAGTTAATCATGAAGTTCTAGTAACTTGGTGATAGTGACTAGAGAACTTTGTCAATTACTATATTATCTGGAAGATTAACTCCCACTTGATTCAAGCAATTGTAGTACCCAGGTAATCTGAGCACATGCTCACTGGTTGAGCTATTCTCCTCCATTTTGTAGGCAAAGTACTATCAGAGGTCTCATACCTCTCGACACGGGCATGAGCATGAAATACCAATTTAAACTCTTGGAACATCTCATATGCTCCATGTCGTTCAAAGCATTTTTGAAGCCCCGGTTCTAAGCCATAAAGCATGGTGAACTAAACTATCGAGTAGTCATCATAACGAGCTTGTCAAATGTTCATAACATCTGCATCTGCTCCTGCAATAGTCCATTCACCTAGTGGTGCATCAAGGACATAATACTTCTGTGCAGCATTGAGGATAATCCTCAGATCTCAGAGCTAGTCCGCATCATTGCTACTAACATCTTTTAACTTATTTTTCTCTAGGAACATATCAAAAAATAAACGGGGAGCTACATCGCGAGCTATTGATCTACAACATAGATATGCAAATAGTATCAGGACTAAGTTCATGATAAATTAAAGTTCAATTAATCATATTACTTAAGAACTCCATGTTACATAGACATCCCTCTAATCATCTAAGTGACCACGTGATCCAAATCAACTAAACCATGTCCGATCATCACGTGAGATGGAGTAGTTTTCAATGGTGAACATCACTATGTTGATCATATCTACTATAAGATTCATGCTCGACCTTTCGGTCTCAGTGTTCCGAGGCCATATCTGCATATGCTAGGCTCGTCAAGTTTAACCCGAGTATTCTACGTGTGCAAAACTGGCATGCACCCATTGCATGTGAATATAGAGCTTATCACACCCGATCATCACATGGTGTCTCGGCATGACGAACTTTCGCAACGGTGCATACTCAGGGAGAACACTTGTACCTTGAAATTTAGTGAGAGATCATCTTATAATGCTACTGCCAAAATAAGCAAAATAAGATGCATAAAGGATAAACATCACATGCAATCAATATAAGTGATATGATATGGCCATCATCATCTTGTGCCTTTGATCTCCATCTCCAAAGCACCGTCATGATCACCATCGTCACCGGCTTGACACCTTGATCTCCATCGAAGCATCATTTTCGTCTTGCCAACTATTGCTTCTACGACTATCGCTACCGCTTAGTGATAAAGTAAAGCAATTACATGGTGATTGCATTTCATACAATAAAGCGACAACCATATGGCTCCTGCCAGTTGCCAATAACTCTGTTACAAAACATGATCATCTCATACAATAAAATTTAGCATCATGTCTTGACCATATCACATCACAACATGCCCTGCAAAAACAAGTTAAATGTCCTCTACTTTGTTGTTGCAAGTTTTACGTGGCTGCTACGGGCTGAGCAAGAACCGTTCTTACCTACGCATCAAAACCACAATAATTTTACGTCAAGTATGTGCTGTTTTAACCTTCAACAAGGACCGGGCGTAGCCACACTTGATTCAACTAAAGTTGGAGAAACTGACACCCGCCAGCCACCTGTGTGCGAAGCACGTCGGTAGAACCAGTCTCGCGTAAGCGTACGCGTAATGTCGGTCTGGTCCGCTTCATCCAACAATACTGCCGAATCAAAGTATGGCATGCTAGTAAGCAGTATGGCTATTATCGCCCACAACTCACTTGTGTTCTACTCATGCATATAAAATTGATAACCCACAAGTATAGGGGATCGCAACAGTTTTCGAGGGTAGAGTATTCAACCCAAATTTATTGATTCGACACAAGGGGAGCCAAAGAATATTCTCAAGTATTAGCAGCTGAGTTGTCAATTCAACCACACCTGGAAACTTAGTATCTGCAGCAAAGTGTTTAGTAGCAAAGTAATATGATAGTGGTGGTAACGGTAACAAAGGTAAAGACAGCAAAAGTAATGTTTTTGGTATTTTGTAGTGATTGTAACAGTAGCAATGGAAAAGTAAATAAGCGTAAACCAGTATATGGAAAACTCGTAGGCACCGGATTAGCGATGGATAATTATGCCGGATGTGGTTCATCATGTAACAGTCATAACATAGGGTGACACAGAACTAGCTCCAGTTCATCAATGTAATGTAGGCATGTATTCCATATATAGTCATACGTGCTTATGGAAAAGAACTTGCATGACATCTTTTGTCCTACCCTCCCGTGGCAGCGGGGTCCTATTGGAAACTAAGGGATATTAAGGCCTCCTTTTAATAGAGAACCGGAACAAAGCATTAGCACATAGTGAATACATGAACTCCTCAAACTATGGTCATCACCGGGAGTGGTCCCGATTATTGTCACTTCGGGGTTGCCGGATCATAACACATAGTAGGTGACTATAGACTTGCAAGATAGGATCTAGAACACACATATATTCATGAAAACATAATAGGTTCAGATCTGAAATCATGGCACTCGGGCCCTAGTGACAAGCATTAAGCATAGCAAAGTCATAGCAACATCAATCTCAGAACATAATGGATACTAGGGATCAAACCCTAACAAAACTAACTCGATTACATGATAAATCTCATCCAACCCATCACCGTCCAGCAAGCCTACGATGCAATTACTCACGCATGGCGGTGAGCATCATGAAATTGGTGATGGAGGATGGTTGATAATGACGACGGCGACGAATCCCCCTCTCCAGAGCCCCGAACGGACTCCAGATCAGCCCTCCCGAGAGGAATTAGGGCTTGGCTGCGGCTCCGTATCATAAAACGCGATGAAACTTTCTCTCTGGTTTTTTTCTCCCTGAAAGCCAGTATATGGAGTTGGAGTTGGCGTCGGAGGGCCACCAGGGGGCCCAAGAGGTAGGGGGGCGCGCCCAGGGGGAGGGGCGCGCCCCCCACCCTCGTGAGCAGGGTGTGGGCCCCCTGGTCTTCATCTTTTGCATGGATTTTTTATTATTTATTCCAAGATATTCCGTGGAGTTTCAGGTCATTCCGAGAACTTTTGTTTTCTGCACATAAAACAACACCATGGCAATTCTGCTGAAAACAGCGTCAGTCCGGGTTAGTTCCATTCAAATCATACAAGTTAGAGTCCAAAACAAGGGCAGAAAAAGTGTTTGCAAAATTAGATACGACGGAGACGTATCAACTCCCCCAAGCTTAAACCCTTGCTTGTCCTCAAGCAATTCAGTTGACAAACTGAAAGAGAAAAAGGAAAACTTTTACAAACTCTGTTTGCTCTTGTTGTTGTAAACATGAAAAGCCAGCATTCAAGTCTCAGCAATTATTATGAATTAACCATACTCACAATGACACGTAGGTCTCACAATTACTCATATCAATAGCATAATCAGCTAGCGAGCCATAATAATAAAACTCGGATGACAACACTTTCTCAAAATAATCATAACATGATATAACAAAATGGTATCTTGCTAGCCCTTTATGAGACCGCAAAACATAAATGCAGAGCACCTTTAAAGATCAAGGACTGACTAAACATTGTAATTCATGGTAAAAGAGATCCAGTCAAGTCATACCCAATATAAACCAATCATAATGAATGCAAACGACAGTGTGCTCTCCAGCGGGTGCCTTTAATAAGAACGGTGATGACTCAACATAAAAGTAAATAGATAGGCCCTTCGCAGAGGGAAGCAGGGATTTGTAGAGGTGCCAGAGCTCGATTTTGAAATAGAGATAAATTATATTTTGAGTGGCATACTTTCATTGTCAACATAACAACTAAAAGACGACGATATCTTCCATGCTAAACAGATTATAGGCGGTTCCCAAACAGAATGGTAAAGTTTATACTCCCCCTCCTCCACAAGCATCAATCCATGGCTTGCTCGAAACAACGAGTGCCTCCAACATTCAACGGGTCCCAAGGGGAGTTTTGTGTGCAGTTATTTTGATTTAGCTTTGATCTTTTTGGATCATGGGACTGGGCATCCCGAATACCAGCCATTTTCTTGTGAATGAGGAGCGGAGTCCACTCCTCTTGAGAATAACCCGCCTAACACGGAAGATAAGGGCAGCTCTAGTTGACATATGAGCTATTTGAGCATGCAAAACAGAATGTTTATTTGAAGGTTTAGAGTTTGGCACATACAAATTTACTTGGAACGGCAGGTAAATACCGCATATCGGAAGGTATAGTGGACTCATATGGCATAACTTTGGGGTTCAAGGAGTTTGGATGCACAAGCAGTATTCCCGCTTAGTACAGGTGAAGGCTAGCAAAAGACTGGGAAGTGACCAACTGAGAGAGCGACAACAGTCGTAAACATGCATTAAAATTAATTCACACCGAGTACAAGCATGAGTAGGATATAATACACCATGAACATAAATATCATGAAGGCTATGTTGATTGGATTCAACTACATGCGTGAACATGTGCCAAGTCGAGTCACTCAATGCATTTAAAGGAGGATACCACCCCATCATAATCATTCTAATAGCATGTTGGCACGCAAGGTAAACCATTATAACTCATAGCTAATCAAGCATGGCACAAGCAACTATAATCTCTAAATGTCATTGCAAATATGTTTACTTCATAATAGCTGAATCAGGAACGATGAATCATCATATTTACAAAAATAAGAGAGGTCGAGTTCGTACCAGCTTTTCTCTTCTCAATAAGTCCATCATATATCATCATTATTGCCTTTCACTTGCACGACCGAACGGTGTGTATAATAATAAGAGTGCACGTGCATTGGACTAAGCTGGAATCTGCAGGCATTCAACTTAAGAGAGAAGACAGGTAATATGGGCTCTAGGTATAAATAATCAATCATGCATAAAAGAGCCACTAAGCATTTTCAATATGGTCTTCTCGACCCCCAAAGAAAGAAAAAGAAATAAAAACTATTTACACGGGAAAGCTCCCAACAAGCAAAAGAAGAACTGGAAATATTTTTGGGTTTTCTTTTTAATTCTACTACAAGCATGAAAAATAAACTAACTAATGTTTTTGGTTTTTCTTAAAGTTTAACAAACACACAAGAAGAAAGCAGGAAAAATAAATTTAAACTAGCATGGATAATACAGTGAAAGAGTATGAGCACCGACATCTAGCAATGAGTGTGTGTGAACATAAATGTATTGTCGGTGGGAAATACGTACTCCCCCAAGCTTAGGATTTTGGCCTAAGTTGGTCTATTGCCAGGGATGGCCTAGCGGATGTCCGTAGGTGAAGCTAGGGTCGTACTGTGACGCAGAATAGTTGGGATCATAATGTGATGAAGAGGACTCTGATTGCCACTGGCTGGCAACCGTCTCAGGATCCCAAGAATAAACCGACATTCGCGGAGGCTCCTCTTGAGGCTCCGGTTCCGGGGCTGGTGCAGGATTCCAATAGGCTTGAACGGCCGCCCACGGAACAATGTGAGGCTCTGCATACAAGTTAAACAAAGAAGGAGCAGGCAAAGTAATAGTCTCAGGGTGATATTCATCAAAGTATAATTTATATTTGAGCTCCCCATCGCGACTCTTAACAAGAAAATCATGCACTATCATACTCTTATAATCTAAATAAGCACGGGGCAGCGCTGTTTCTTCTTTCTCCGCATGCCTAATAGGTATTTCAAAATGTTCAGCTAGGCGCGAAGCATAAATGCCTCCAAAGATGGGGCCCTTAGTACGGTTCATACTTAACCGTCTAGCAACAATTCCACCCAAACTAACAGAGTTATTGCGGTATAAACCATGGAGCAAAATAATAATATCAGGAATACTAAGGTTCCCACAGTTCCCGCGTCCAATCAAGCAACGACTAGCAAATATGGCAAAGTAGCGTAAAACAGGATAATGAATGCTAGTGATCCTCGCATCAGAAACCTTCCTGGTTTCTCCCACCGTGATAGTGTTAATAAAAGCTTCTACTTTGTTACGGTGGGGTTCATCTAAGGTGCCCTCAAAGGGTATTCTGCAAACCTCGCAGAATTCTTCTAATGTCATTACTTTAACAACGTCATATAAATGAAACTCTACTGATGGAGGTGATTTCTTAGGGAAAAAGTAGAAGTTTTGCACAAAAGTATTTGTGAGTAAGAGATACTGATGACGTTGGTCGCGGAGGAAGTTAGTGAGGCCGGCGTTCTCAATCAATAAATAGAAATCATCATAAATCCCGGCTCTTCTCAAGAAGTCATCGGAGGGCCATTCACATGGCCGGACCTCCGTGGTGTGGGGCAAATTAAATTTGGGCTTCTGTTCTTCTTCCTTTTGTTTTTCCTTAGAGCTTCGGCTCGAAGAACCCCTCAAAAGTCTCTTCATTATTACTGAAACAATCTGAAATTTTTAGTAACTTCAAATAAAAGTGAACCAACTTCAATAAAATTTATAGCAACAACTCCCACAAGTGCCTAGGGCCTATATCAAGCATTAGAACTACTTGGAACCATATAAATTTGACATGCACGCTCAGAAACATGGTCACCTATGCAGCATAAATTTGCAATGAATAAAGCACTAGAACAAAAACTAATTGGACCAATGGAGGAGTCACATACCAAGGAACAATCTCCCCAAGCAGTTTTGCAAGAGGTGCTTTGAGCAAGGAGATCGAAAATCACAGCAACAGGGGCTGGAACTCGTGCTTGAGTTGGTTTTTCGTGTTTGTGTGAGGCAGAGGAAGAAGATGGGTGCAGGAATAAGTGGAGGAGGGCCACCGTGGGCCCACGAGGCAGGGGGGCGCGCCCAGGGGGTAGGGCGCGCCCTCCACCCTCGTGACCAGGTGGCAGCTCCCCCCGTGGTAATTTTTGCACAGTAAATTCTCAAATATTCCCGAAAAAATCATATTAAATTGGCATGGCATTCTGAGGACTTTTATTTTCGGGATATTTTTATATTGCACGGATAAGTCAGGAAACAGACAGAAAAATACTATTTTACTTTATTTCTACTAAATAACAGAAAATATAAAGAGGGTACAGAAAGTTGTGCTTCTAGTTTCATCCATCTCGTGATCATTAAAATAAACCCACTAACAAGGTTGATCAAGTCTTGTTAACAAACTCATTCCGAATAATCACGGAACCGGAGAAATTTTGAATGACACTAAGTTACCTCAACGGGGATATGAAAATCCCCAACAATAAGAATATCATACTTTTTCTTGACAGTAGGGAGAGGAAATTCGAAACCTCCAAATATAATCGATGGAACTTTTCCAATAGAGTTGATACTATAAACTTGAGGTTGTTTCCTCGGAAAGTGCACCGTATGCTCATTACCATTAACATGAAAAGTGACATTGCCTTTGGTGCAACCAATAACAGCCCCTGCAGTATTAAGGAAAGGTCTTCCAAGAATAATAGACATACTATCATCCTCGGGAATATCAAGAATAACAAAGTCCGTTAAAATAGTAACGTTTGCAACCACAACAGGCACATCCTCACAAATACCGACAGGTATAGCAGTTGATTTATCAGCCATTTGCAAAGATATTTCAGTAGGTGTCAACTTATTCAAGTCAAGTCTACGATATAAAGAGAGAGGCATAACACTAACACCGGCTCCAAGATCACATAAAGCAGTTTTAACATAATTTCTCTTAATGGAGCATGGTATAGTAGGTACTCCTGGATCTCCAAGTTTCTTTGGTATTCCACCCTTAAAAGTATAATTAGCAAGCATGGTGGAGATTTCAGCTTCAGGTATCTTTCTTTTATTAGTAATGATATCCTTCATATACTTAGCATAAGGATTTGTTTTGAGCACATCAGTTAAACGCATACGCAAAAAGATGGGTCTAATCATTTCAGCAAAGCGCTCAAAATCCTCATCATCCTTTTTCTTGGATGGTTTGGGAGGAAAAGGCATGGGTTTCTGAACCCATGGTTCTCTTTCTTTACCATGTTTCCTAGCAACAAAGTCTCTTTTATCATAACGTTGATCCTTTGATTGTGGGTTATCAAGATCAACAGCAGGTTCAACTTCTACATCATTATCATTACTAGGTTGAGCATCAACATGAACATTATCATTAACATTATCACTAGGTTCATGTTCATCACCTGATTGTGTTTCAGCATCAGACATAGAGATATCATTTGGATTATCAGGTGGTTCAGCGATAGGTTCACTAGAAGTTTGCACAGTCCTATCATTTTTCTTTTTCTTCCTCTTAGAAGAACTAGGCAGATCAATATTATTTCTTTGAGAATTTTGCTCGATTCTCTTAGGGTGGCCTTCAGGATACAAAGGTTCCTGAGTCATTCTACCAGTTCTAGTAGCCACTCTAATAGCATGATCATTTTTCTTACTATTCATTTCATCAAGCACTTCTTTCTGAGCTTTAAGTACTTGTTCTACTTGAGTGGTAACCATAGAAGCATGCTTGCTCACAAGTTTAAGTTCTCCTCTAATATCAGCCATATAATCACTCAAGCGTTTAATCATAAAGGAATTATGTTTTAATTGTCTACCAAAATAAGCATTAAAGTCATCTTGCTTAAACATAAAGTCATCAAACTCATCCAAGCACTGACTAGCAATTTTAGTAGGAGGAACTTCAGCTTTATCATATCTATAGAGAGAATTTACCTTTACTACCTGTGTCGGGATATCGGGAGGTTCTTCAGTAAATAAGTAATTGAGATCATATACTTCTTCAACAGGCGGTAAATTAAGACCATGTATTTCTTCAATAGGAGGTAAATTCTTAACATCTTCAGCTTTAATACCTTTTTCTTTCATAGATTTACTTGCCTCTTGCATATCTTCGGGACTGAGAAATAGAACACCTCTCTTCTTCGGAGTTGGTTTAGGAATAGGTTCAGTAATAGGCTCAGGAGCTGGCTCAGGAGTTGGCTCAGGAGGTGCCCAATTATTTTCATTAGCCAACATATTATTCAATAGAAGTTCAACGTCATTCGGTGTTCTTTCCCTGAAAAGAGAACCAGCACAACTATCCAGGTAATCTCTGGAAGCGTCGGTTAGTCCATTATAAAAGATATCAAATATTTCAGGTTTCTTAAGAGGATGATCAGGCAAAGCATTAAGTAACTTGAGAAGCCTCCCCCAAGCTTGTGGGAGACTCTCTTCTTCAATTTGCACAAAATTGTATATTTCCCTCAAAGCAGCTTGTTTCTTATGAGCAGGGAAATATTTAGCAGAGAAGTAATAAACCATATCTTGGGGACTTTGCACACAAGCAGGATCAAGAGAATTAAACCATTTCTTAGCATCACCCTTTAATGAGAACGGAAATATTTTGAGTATATAAAAGTAGCACGATCTCGGGTTATTAGTAAACAGGGCAGCTATATCATTTAACTTAGCAAGATGTGCCACAACAGTTTCAGATTCATAGCCATAAAAAGGATCAGATTGAACCAAAGTAATTATATCTGGATCGACAAGAATATCATAATAATCATAATCAGGAACACAGATAGGTGAAGTAGCAAAAGCAGGGTCGGGTCTCATCCTACCTCTAAAAGATTCTTTACTCCACTTAGTTAGCAACCTCTTACGTTCAAGACTATCCTGGCAAGCGACAATAGCTTCAAAAGATTCAACACTAAAAAGATAACCCTCAGGAATAGAAGGCATAGGCCCACCATCACTAACATCATTGTGTTCAGGTTCATTAATTTCTCTTTCTCTAGACCTAGCAATTTGCTCATCAAGAAATTCACCAAGTGGCACAGTAGTATCAAACATAGAAGTAGTTTCATCATAAGTATCGTGCATAGCAGAAGTGGCATCATCAATAACATGCGACATATCAGAATCAATAGCAGTAGTAGGTTTAGATGTCGCAAACTTACTCATAACAGAAGGAGAATCTAGTGCAGAGCTAGATGGCAGTTCCTTACCTCCCCTCGTAGTTGAGGGAAAAATCTTGGTTTTAGCGTCTTTCAAGTTCCTCATAGTGATCAACAGATATAAATCCCAAGTGACTCAGAGAATAGAGCTATGCTCCCCGGCAACGGCGCCAGAAACTTGATAACCCACAAGTATAGGGGATCGCAACAGTTTTTGAGGGTAGAGTATTCAACCCAAATTTATTGATTCGACACAAGGGGAGCCAAAGAATATTCTCAAGTATTAGCAGCTGAGTTGTCAATTCAACCACACCTGGAAACTTAGTATCTGCAGCAAAGTGTTTAGTAGCAAAGTAATATGATAGTGGTGGTAACAGTAACAAAGGTAAAGACAGCAAAAGTAATGTTTTTGGTATTTTTGTAGTGATTGTAACAGTAGCAACGGAAAAGTAAATAAGCGTAAACCAGTATATGGAAAACTCGTAGGCACCGGATTAGCGATGGATAATTATGCCGGATGTGGTTCATCATGTAACAGTCATAACATAGGGTGACACAGAACTAGCTCCAGTTCATCAATGTAATGTAGGCATGTATTCCGTATATAGTCATACGTGCTTATGGAAAAGAACTTGCATGACATCTTTTGTCCTACCCTCCCGTGGCAGCGGGGTCCTATTGGAAACTAAGGGATATTAAGGCCTCCTTTTAATAGAGAACCGGAACAAAGCATTAGCACATAGTGAATACATGAACTCCTCAAACTATGGTCATCACCGGGAGTGGTCCCGATTATTGTCACTTCGGGGTTGCCGGATCATAACACATAGTAGGTGACTATAGACTTGCAAGATAGGATCTAGAACACACATATATTCATGAAAACATAATAGGTTCAGATCTGAAATCATGGCACTCGGGCCCTAGTGACAAGCATTAAGCATAGCAAAGTCATAGAAACATCAATCTCAGAACATAATGGATACTAGGGATCAAACCCTAACAAAACTAACTCGATTACATGATAAATATCATCCAACCCATCACCGTCCAGCAAGCCTACGATGCAATTACTCACGCATGGCGGTGAGCATCATGAAATTGGTGATGGAGGATGGTTGATAATGACGACGGCGACGAATCCCCCTCTCCGGAGCCCCGAACGGACTCCAGATCAGCCCTCCCGAGAGGAATTAGGGCTTGGCTGCAGCTCCGTATCGTAAAACGCGATGAAACTTTCTCTCTGGTTTTTTTCTCCCTGAAAGCCAATATATGTAGTTGGAGTTGGCGTCGGAGGGCCACCAGGGGGCCCACGAGGTAGGGGGCGCGCCCAGGGGGAGGGGCGCGCCCCCCACCCTCGTGAGCAGGGTGTGGGCCCCCTGGTCTTCATCTTTTGCGTGGATTTTTTATTATTTATTCCAAGATATTCCGTGGAGTTTCAGGTGTAACGCCCCGGATTTGATGCGCCAGGTGTCTTCCAGCTATTCGTCGTGTTGCCATGTCATTTGCTTGCGTGTTGCATTTTGCCATGTCATTATCTGCATTTCATCCGCATGTTTTTCAAAACTTGCATCCGTTCGGGTTCCGCCGGTTCTCTCCGTTGTCCATTCCGAGTCCGGACACACTCGCACGCGCCCGCGGCACCTTCGAAATATTATTTTATAAGTGGCATAAAAATGTTCTCGGAATGGTGTTGCAACTTGTCGTGCGGTCTTATTTTAGTGTAGACAGACCGCCTGCCAAGTTTCATCGCATTCGGAGTCCATTTGATAGCCCAATCATTAAACTTATAGCGGCATCGTTGTCGGTCAAACGTCGGACGGTTTCGGTCTCCGAAACCATTGCCGGGCTGATATTCTCTTCTCTCCTCTCAGCCCAACTCTTCTACACAGCCCTACTGCAGCCCACCTAGTTCCCCCTTTGCCCGGAGCTGCATGATCGCAATCGTACGCTTCGAATCGCTCCTAAATACCCCCTAACCCTAGCCATTTCTCTATATAAACACCCACATAGCTCATTTTGGGCATCCCTAGCCCCTAAACCTACCCCTACCCCTCCTCCCACCTCTCAGCCGCCGCATCTTCCTCAAATTCCGCATCGGCCCTCTTCCCCGCTGCCACTTGTTGCCCCCTCCTCGCCTGCACCGCCGCTCTCCACCTCACGGGCGCCACTTGGTGCGTAGCCATTGGCTGCGCCGCCACCTGAGGCGTCGCCCCGGCCAACCGGGCGCCGCCACATCGCCTCCCCCGCCTCCACATTGCCTCCCCAGCACGCAGCCACCGCACAGGCCCGTGGAGCCCATCCCCGGCCCGCTCTGGGCCGTGACGGGCCCGGATCCGCCCGAGCGAGCGCTGCCCGGCTCCCCGAGCCCTTCTCCCGTCAGCCCCGCCGCCGCCATGCCCCGACCTCGCCTCCCGTCGTCGTTCCCTGCTCCGGCGGGTCACCGAAGTCAGTCCCCGCCGGAGATCGTGGCCGCCGCCTCCGCCAGGTAGCGCCTCCCCGTCTCCCCTCTCCCTCTCGCTGCTCTCTCTCTCCTCTAAGCTCTGTGCCGCTGCTAGTCTTCGCAGGATCCGCCGCCGAGCTCGTCACCGGCCTCCTCGGCCTCGGTCGTCGCCGGATCCAGGATCCCCGACCCCGGATCTCCCCATTCCGGCAAGATCCGACCACCCGCGCCTTCCTCCACTTCGCCAGACCGTCGTCCCGCAGTCCACCATCGTCGGTCAGCCACCGCCATGGCTCGGGATCGAGCTGGGAGCTCGTCCCGCTCGCCTGTGCGCCCGCGTGGGCCTCCTCCCCGCCGGCCTTGGCCCGCTGTGCTGCGCGGCCCAGCACGCCGGCCTGCCAGGCCTCTTCCTCGAGCCAGGCCCGATAGCCCATGGGTGAGCCTACCTAAACCCCGCCCGGTGCATGTTATAGCTATCCCGCGCTCACTTGGTTTTTTTCAGAAAATCGACTAAGTCCCGTAATATTTTGCATAATCATGCCATGTTCATCGCATTATAACTCTGTGCATACTGCTCTGTTTCGTGCGTGTAATATGTCAAATTGTTCGTCTCAACGAGTAATTCATTTCATCTCATTGCATCATTTTCATTTGAGCTCATCTTGATGGCCAAAATGCTGTTGGAAGAGTGCATGTTGATGTTAATCTGTTGAAACTGTTATAACATGCTCATTTGTCATTTTTGCCATGATTGATGTGTGCATCGTATGAGTATGAGCTCTACATGTGTTTTGATCTATGCTATGCCATCTTTCCAGTGGTGCCATTCATGTATTTTTGTGACTTGTGTAGTGAGTGCATTAAGCTTGTTAAGGAGGGTACTTGTTGTTACTGTTTTGCTAGGCTGATTCTGTTATATTTTGTTGCTATGTAAACATGCTTCTATAAGTCGTTCTATGCATAATCTGGAGATGTTTCACTAAGGATGTTTTGTTATACATGTCTTGCTCTATCCATTCATGCCCCTGGTTGCATTTATAGCCTACTGTAGCTTGTTGTTATCTTGCTCCAAAGTTGCTAAATGATGTTGATGTCAGCCTGTTAACATTAAGTTCCATGTTTCCATGATTGTTTGCTAGTGATCCATGCACCCTATGACCTTGCTCTTGCCATGTATAGCTTCACAAACATGTATTCTTATTGTTGGTTACCTTTCCATGCCATGTATTGCTCTGTGGTGAGTGGTTCAAGCTCACCAACATGCCTACTTATTGTTGTTCCTGCCATGTATGGATCTGTCATATAACTTGCTCTTGGAAATATGCCCTAGAGGCAATAATAAATTGATTATTATTATATTTCCTTGTTCATGATAATTGTCTTTTATTCATGCTATAACTGTATTATCCGAAAATCGTAATACACGTGTGAATACTTAGACCACAATATGTCCCTAGTGAGCCTCTAGTTGACTAGCTCGTTGTGATCAACAGATAGTCATGGTTTCCTGGCTATGGACATTGGATGTCGTTGATAACGGGATCACATCATTAGGAGAATGATGTGATGGACAAGACCCAATCCTAAGCCTAGCACAAAGATCGTAGTTCGTATGCTAAAGCTTTTCTAATGTCAAGTATCATTTCCTTAGACCATGAGATTGTGCAACTCCCGGATACCGTAGGAGTGCTTTGGGTGTATCAAACGTCACAACGTAACTGGGTGGCTATGAAGGTGCATTACAGGTATCTCCGAAAGTGTCTGTTGGGTTGGCACGAATCGAGACTGGGATTTGTCACTCCGTGTAAACGGTGAGGTATCTCTGGGCCCACTCGGTAGGACATCATCATAATGTGCACAATGTGACCAAGGGGTTGATCACGAGATGATGTGTTACAGAACGAGTAAAGAGACTTGCCGGTAACGAGATTGAACAAGGTATCGGGATACCGACGATCGAATCTCGGGCAAGTATCGTACCGATAGACAAAGGGAATTATATACGGGATCGATTGAGTACTTGACATCGTGGTTCATCCGATGAGATCATCGTGGAACATGTGGGAGCCAACATGGGTATCCAGATCCCGCTGTTGGTTATTGACCGGAGAACATCTCGGTCATGTCTGCATGTCTCCCGAACCCGTAGGGTCTACACACTTAAGGTTCGATGACGCTAGGGTTATAAAGGAAGCTTGTATGTGGTTACCGAATGTTGTTCGGAGTCCCGGATGAGACCCCGGACGTCACGAGGAGTTCCGGAATGGTCCGGAGGTAAAGATTTATATATAGGAAGTCCTGTTTCGGCCATCGGGACAAGTTTCGGGGTCATCGGTATTGTACCGGGACCACCGGAAGGGTCCCGGGGGCCCACCGGGTGGGGCCACCTGCCCCGGGGGGCACATGGGCTGTAGGGGGTGCGCCTTGGCCTACATGGGCCAAGGGCACCAGCCCCAAGAGGCCCAGGCGCCAAGGAAACTTGGGGAGGGAAGAGTCCTGAAGGGGGAAGGCACCTCCGAGGTGCCTTGGGGAGGATGGACTCCTCCCCCCCTCTTGGCCGCACCCCTTCCTTGGAGGAAGGGGCAAGGCTGCGCCTCCCCCCTCTCCCTTGCCCCTATATATAGTGGAGGGGAGGGAGGGCATCCATACGAGAAGCCCTGGCGCCTCCCTCCCTCCCGTGACACCTCCTCCTCTCCCGTAGGTGCTTGGCGAAGCCCTGCAGGATTGCCACGCTCCTCCACCACCACCACGCCGTTGTGCTGCTGTTGGATGGAGTCTTCCTCAACCTCTCCCTCTCTCCTTGCTGGATCAAGGCATGGGAGACGTCTCCGTTCCGTATGTGTGTTGAACGCGGAGGTGCCGTCCGTTCGGCACTAGGATCATCGGTGATCTGAATCACGACGAGTACGACTCCATCAACCCCGTTCACTTGAACGCTTCCGCTTAGCGATCTACAAGGGTATGTAGATGCACTCTCCTCCGCCTCGTTGCTGGTCTCTCCATATATAGATCTTGGTGACACGTAGGAAATTTTTTGAATTTCTGCTACGTTCCCCAACAGTGGCATCATGAGCTAGGTCTATGCGTAGTTACTATGCATGAGTAGAACACAAAGTAGTTGTGGGCGTTGATTTTGTTCAATATGCTTGCCGTTACTAGTCTTATCTTGATTCGGCGGCATCGTGGGATGAAGCGGCCCGGACCAACCTTACACGTACTCTTACATGAGACCGGTTCCACCGACAAACATGCACTAGTTGCATAAGGTGGCTGGCAGGTGTCTGTCTCTCCCACTTTAGTCGGATCGGATTCGATGAAAAGGGTCCTTATGAAGAGTAAATAGCAATTGGCATATCACGTTGTGGTTCTTGCGTAGGTAAGAAACGTTCTTGCTAGAAACCCATAGCAGCCACGTAAAACATGCAAACAACAATTAGAGGACGTCTAACTTGTTTTTGCAGGGTATGCTATGTGATGTGATATGGCCAAAAAGGATGTGATGAATGATATATGTGATGTATGAGATTGATCATGTTCTTGTAATAGGAATCACGACTTGCATGTCGATGAGTATGACAACCGGCAGGAGCCATAGGAGTTGTCTTAATTTATTTATGACCTGCGTGTCAACATAAACGTCATGTAATTACTTTACGTTATTGCTAACCGGTAGCCATAGTAGTAGAAGTAATAGTTGGCGAGACAACTTCATGAAGACACGATGATGGAGATCATGATGATGGAGATCATGGTGTCATGCCGGTGACGATGATGATCATGGAGCCCCGAAGATGGAGATCAAAAGGAGCAAAATGATATTGGCCATATCATGTCACTATTTGATTGCATGTGATGTTTATCATGTTTATGCATCTTATTTGCTTAGAACGACGGTAGTAAATAAGATGATCCCTCATTAAAATTTCAAGAAGTGTTCTCCCCTAACTGTGCACCGTTGCTACAGTTCGTCGTTTCGAAGCACCACGTGATGATCGGGTGTGATAGATCCTTACGTTCACATACAACGGGTGTAAGACAGATTTACACATGCAATACACTTAGGGTTAACTTGACGAGCCTAGCATGTACAGACATGGCCTCGGAACACGGAGACCGAAAGGTCGAGCATGAGTCATATAGTAGATACGATCAACATGAAGATGTTCACCGATGATGACTAGTCCGTCTCACGTGATGATCGGACACGGCCTAGTTTGACTCGGATCATGTGATCACTTAGATGACCAGAGGGATGTCTATCTGAGTGGGAGTTCATAAGATGAACTTAATTATCTTGAACATAGTCAAAAGATCTTTGCAAATTATGTCGTAAGCTCGCGCTTTAGTTCTACTGTTTAGATATGTTCCTAGAGAAAATTTAGTTGAAAGTTGATAGTAGCAATTATGCGGACTAGGTCCGTAAACTGAGGATTGTCCTCATTGCTTCATAGAAGGCTTATGCCCTTAATGCACCGCTCAGTGTGCTGAACCTCGAACGTCGTCTCTGGATGTTGCGAACATCAGACATACACGTTTTGATAACTACGTGATAGTTCAGTTAAACGGTTTAGAGTTGAGGCACCAAAGACGTTTTCGAAACGTCGCGAAACATATGAGATGTTTTGAGGGCTGAAATTGAGATTTCAGGCTCGTGCCCACGTCAAGAGGTATAAGACCTCCGACGATTTTCTTAGCCTGCAAACTAAGGGAGAAAAGATTAATTGTTGAACTTGTGCTCAGATTGTCTGAGTACAACAATCGCTTGAATCGAGTGGGAGTTGATCTTCCAGATGAAATAGTGATGGTTCTCCGAAGTCATTACCACCAAGCTGCTTGAGCTTCGTGATGAACTATAATATGTCAGGGACATATATGATGATCCTTGAAATATTCACGATGTTTGACACCGCGAAAGTAGAAATCAAGAAGGAGCATCAATTGTTGATGGTTGGGGAAACCACTAGTTTCAAGAAGGGCAAGGGCAAGAAGGGATACTTCATGAAACGGCAAATCAGCTGCTGCTCTAGTGAAGAAACCCAAGGTTGAACCCAAACCCGAGACTAAGTGCTTCTGTAATAAGGGGAACAACCATTGGAGCAGAATTACCCTAGATACTTGGTAGATGAGAAGGCTGGCAAGGTCGATAGAAGTATATTGGATATACATTGTGTTGATGTGTACTTTACTAGTACTCCTAGTAGCACAAGGGTATTAGATACCGGTTCGGTTGCTAAGTGTTAGTAACTCGAAATAAAAGCTACGGAATAAACGGAGACTAGCTAAAGGTGAGCTGACGATATGTGTTGGAAGTGTTTCCAATGTTGATATGATCAAGCATCGCACGCTCCCTCTACCATCGAGATTGGTGTTTGCGTTGAGCATAGATATAATTGGATTATGTCTATCGCAATACGGTTATTCATTTAAGGAGAATAATGGTTACTCTATTTATTTGAATAATACCTTCAATGGTCTTGCACCTAAAGGAATGGTTTATTGAATCTCGATCGTAGTGATACACATGTTCATGCCAAAAGATAGTAATGATAGTACCACCTACTTGTGGCACTGCCACGTAAGTCATATCGGTATAAAACGCATGAAGAAGCTCCATGTTGATGGATCTTTGGGCTCACTCGTTTTTGAAAAGTTTGAGACATGCGAACCATGTCTATTGGTGTATATGCATGAAGAAACTCCATGCAAATGGACCGTTTGGACTCACTTGATTTTGAATCACTTGAGACATGCAAATCATACCACATGGGCAAGATGACTGAAAGCCTTGTTTTCAGTAAAATGGAACTAGAAAGCAACTTGTTGGAAGTAATACATTTTGATGTGTGCAATTCCAATGAGTGCTGAGGCATGTAGTGGATATCGTTATGTTCTTACTTCACAGATGATTTGAGTAGATGTTGAGAATATTTACTTGATGAAACACAAGTCTGAATTATTGAATGGTTCAAGTAATTTCAGAGTGAAGTAGAAGATCATTGTGACAAGAGGATAAAATGTCTATGATATGATCATAGAGATGAATATCTGAGTTACGAGTTTTGGCACACAATTAAGACATTGTGGGAATTGTTTCACAATTAATACCGCCTGGAACACCATAGTGTGATGGTGTGTCCGAACATCATAGTTGCACCCTATTGGATATGGTGCATACCATGATGTCTCTTATCGAATTACCACGATAGTTTATGGGTTAGGCATTAGAGACAACCACATTCACTTTAAATAGGGCACCACGTAATTCCGTTGAGATGACACCGTATGAATTATGGTTTAGAGAAACCTAAGTTGTCGTTTCTTAAAGGTTTGGGGCTGCGACGCTTATGTGAAAAAGTTTCAGAATTGATAAGCTCGAACCCAAAGCGGATAAAATGCATCTTCATAGGACACCCAAAACAGTTGAGTATACCTCCTAATTCAGATCCGAAAGCAATAGGGATTGTTTCTTGAACCGGGTCCTTTCTCGAGGAAAGGTTTGTCTCGAAAAGTTGAGTGGGAGGATGGTGGAGACTTGATGAGGTTATTGAACCATCACTTCAACTAGTGTGTATCAGGGCACAGGAAGTTGTTCCTGTGGCACCTACACCAATTGAAGTGGAAGCTTATGATAGTGATCATGAAGTTTCGGATCAAGTCACTACCGTACCTCGTAGGGTGACAAGGATGCGTACTACTTCAGAGTGGTACAGTAATCCTGTCTTGGAAGTCATGTTGCTAGACAACAATGAACCTACGAGCTATGGAGAAGCGATGGTGGGCCCGGATTCCGATAAATGGCTCGAGGCCATAAAATCCAAGATAGGATCCATGTATGAAAACAAAGTGTAGACTTTGGAGGAACTACTTGATGGTCATAAGGCTGTTAGGTACATATGGATTTTAAAAGGAAGACGGACAATGATGGTAAGTATCACCATTAAGAAAGCTCGACTTGTCGTTAAGATGTTTTCCGACAAGTTCAAGGAGTTGACTACGATGAGACTTTCTCACTCATAGCGATGCTAAGAGTCTGTTGGAATTATATTAGCGATTACTGCATTATTTATGAAATCTTGCAGATAGGATGTCAAAACATTGTTTCCTCGACGATTTTTCTTGAGGAAAGGTTGTATGTGATACAACCGGAAGGTTTTGTCAATCCTGAAAGATGCTAATAAGTATGCAAAGCTCCAGCAATCCTTCTAAGGACTGGAGTAAGCATCTCGGAGTTGGAATGTATGCTTTGATGAGATGATCAAAGATTTTGGGTTTATACAAAGTTCATGAGAAACTTGTATTTCCAAATAAGTGAGTGGGAGCACTATAAAATTTCCGATGAGTATGTGTTGTTAACATGTTGTTGATCGGAAATGACGTAGAATTTCTGGAAAGCATATAGGGTTATTTGAAAAGTGTTTTTCAATAGAAAACCTGGATTAAGCTACTTGAACATTAAGCATCAAGATCTATAAGGATAGATCAAAACGCTTAATGGTACTTTCAAATGAACACATACCTTGACATGATCTTGAAGGTGTTCAAGATGGATCAGTCAAAGAAGGAGTTCTTGCCTGAGTTGTAAGGTATGAAGTTAAGACTTAAAGCTCGACCACGGCAGAATATAGAGAAAGGATGAAGGTCGTTTCCTATGCTTAAGACATAGGCTCTATAGTATGCTATGCAGTGTACTGCACCTGAAGTGTGCCTTGCCATGAGTCAGTCAAGGGGTACAAGAGTGATCCAAGAATGGATCATAGGACAGCGGTCAAAGTTATCCTTAGTAACTAGTGGACTAAGGAATTTTCTCGATTATGGAGGTGGTAAAAGAGTTCGTCGTAAAGGGTTACGTCGATGCAAGCTTAACACCTATCCGATAGCTCTGAGTAGAGATACCGGATACGTATAATGGAGCAACAATTTAGAATAGATCCAAGTAGAACAGTTATTTGGAATAGCTCCAAATAGAGCATGGTAGCTGCATCTAGGAGATGACATAAAGATTTGTAAAGCACACACGGATCTGAAAGGTTTAGACCCGTTGACTATAACATCTCTCACAAGCATAACATGATCAAACCCGGAACTCATCGAGTGTTAATCACATGGTAAATGTGAACTAGATTATTGACTCTAGTAAACTCTTTGGGTGTTACTCACATGGGGATGTGACCTTGAGTGTTAATCACATATCGATGTGAACTGGATTATTGACTCTAGTGCAAGTGGGAGACTCTTGGAAATATGCCCTAGAGGCAATAATAAATTGATTATTATTATATTTCCTTGTTCATGATAATTGTCTTTTATTCATGCTATAACTGTATTATCCGGAAATCGTAATACACGTGTGAATACTTAGACCACAATATGTCCCTAGTGAGCCTCTAGTTGACTAGCTCGTTGTGATCAACAAATAGTCATGGTTTCCTGGCTATGGACATTGGATGTCGTTGATAACGGGATCACATCATTAGGAGAATGATGTGATGGACAAGACCCAATCCTAAGCCTAGCACAAAGATCGTAGTTCGTATGCTAAAGCTTTTCTAATGTCAAGTATCATTTCCTTAGACCATGAGATTGTGCAACTCCTAGATACCGTAGGAGTGCTTTGGGTGTATCAAACGTCACAACGTAACTGGGTGGCTATAAAGGTGCATTACAGGTATCTCCGAAAGTGTCTGTTGGGTTGGCACGAATCGAGACTGGGATTTGTCACTCCGTGTAAACGGAGAGGTATCTCTGGGCCCACTCGGTAGGACATCATCATAATGTGCACAATGTGACCAAGGGGTTGATCACGAGATGATGTGTTACGGAACGAGTAAAGAGACTTGCCGGTAACGAGATTGAACAAGGTATCGGGATACCGACGATCGAATCTCGGGCAAGTATCGTACCGATAGACAAAGGGAATTGTATACGGGATCGATTGAGTCCTTGACGTCGTGGTTCATCCGATGAGATCATCGTGGAACATGTGGGAGCCAACATGGGTATCCAGATCCCGCTGTTGGTTATTGACCGGAGAACATCTCGGTCATGTCTGCATGTCTCCCGAACCCGTAGGGTCTACACACTTAAGGTTCGATGACGCTAGGGTTATAAAGGAAGCTTGTATGTGGTTACCGAATGTTGTTCGGAGTCCCGAATGAGATCCCGGACGTCACGAGGAGTTCCGGAATGGTCCGGAGGTAAAGATTTATACATAGGAAGTCCTGTTTCGGCCATCGGGACAAGTTTCGGGGTCATCGGTATTGTACCGGGACCACCGGAAGGGTCCCGGGGGCCCACCGGGTGGGACCACCTGCCCCGGGGGGCCACATGGGCTGTAGGGGGTGTGCCTTGGCCTACATGGGCCAAGGGCACCAGCCCCAAGAGGCCCATGCGCCAAGGAAACTTGGGGAGGGAAGAGTCCTCAAGGGGGAAGGCACCTCCGAGGTGCCTTGGGGAGGATGGACTCCTCCCCCCCTCTTGGCCGCACCCCTTCCTTGGAGGAAGGGGCAAGGCTGCGCCTCCCCCCTCTCCCTTGCCCCTATATATAGTGGAGGGGAGGGAGGGCATCCATACGAGAAGCCCTGGCGCCTCCCTCCCTCCCGTGACACCTCCTCCTCTCCCGTAGGTGCTTGGCGAAGCCCTGCAGGATTGCCACGCTCCTCCACCACCACCACGCCATTGTTCTGCTGTTGGATGGAGTCTTCCTCAACCTCTCCCTCTCTCCTTGCTGGATCAAGGCATGGGAGACGTCTCCGTTCCGTACGTGTGTTGAACGCGGAGGTGCCGTCCGTTCGGCACTAGGATCATCGGTGATCTGAATCACGACGAGTACGACTCCATCAACCCCGTTCACTTGAACGCTTCCGCTTAGCGATCTACAAGGGTATGTAGATTCACTCTCCTCCCCCTCATTGCTGGTCTCTCCATATATAGATCTTGGTGACACGTAGGAAATTTTTTGAATTTCTACTACGTTCCCCAACACTTGCCATGTTTACATGGGTGCCATCATATCTTCTGATCCTTTTTGGCTCATGATCAGTAAGGGTCTTTTGCTCTATGCTATTAGTAGATTAATGCCATGCCTTTGTTTGCCATGTTAAGTTCCTGTAACATGTTGTTTGATAGCTCTAAACATTGCAACCTGATCTTATTTCTGCCAAGCCTGAAACTGTTATTATTTGCAATCTTACCATGTCCTTTTGAGCATGTTCTAGTTGTTTCTGGAGATATCTCAGTGTTCATGTCTTGTTATGATTTACCTGTACTTCATGCTCATGCCTTTTGTTCTTATGTTGGGGTGCTGTAGCATATTTTTTTGATGCTTGCAATATGCCTAGTTGCTGTTATGGACAGATTGTTGCTATGACTTGTACAGTGTGTGTGTTGAACCGTTGCTCCGTTTTGAGTGTGCTCTATATGAAACTTGCTTGATTTTGCATGTAGCTTCATATTACCATGTTGCATCCTTGTCTTGAGGTGTTTGCTTGATGTTTGTATGCATTTTGCATCAATGCCATGCTTAACATGTTTTGCTCATATCTTCTAGGCCGTAGCTCTGAATCTAATGAACTTTATATGTAACTTGACTAGAATTTCGTGTAGATCATCTTGGTGCATCTTAACTTGCTGTTTAACAACTTGAACATAAGGTTTATTCAGTTCTGGAACAATTTCGAAATTTGTATATGAGGACTTACTGGAATTGTTATATGTTGTTTCCGGCCTCATTTAAACTTGCTTTGATGTTTTGCTCTTGTTTGCACCATCTCTTACCATGAGTAGCTCCATGTAGCTTTGTCATGCATCATGCTTGGTTGAGCATCATGTCTTGTTCATGTGTGATGTGTTTACTATGTTGTGTGCTTCTTATCGATAGTTCCCGTTTCGTTGCGATCGTGAGGATTCGTTCGTCTACGTGTGGTTCGTCTTTGTGGCTTCATCTTCTTCATGGACTCGTTCTTCTTCCTTGCGGGATTTCAGGCAAGATGACCGCTACCCTGGATCTCATTACTATCATTGCTATGCTAGTTGCTTCGCTCTATCGCTTTGCTGCGCTACCTATCATTTTGCTCTTCAAGCCTCCCAAATTGCCATGAACCTCTAACCTTTGACACCCTTCCTAGCAAACCGTTGTTTGGCTATGTTACTGCTTTTGCTCAACCCCTCTTATAGCGTTGTTAGTTGCAGGTGAAGTTGAAGATTGCTCCATGGTGGACAGGGTTATGTTGGGATATCACAATATCTCTTATATTATTAATGCATCTATATATTTGGTAAAGGGTGGAAGGCTCGGCCTTATGCCTGTTGTTCTGTTCCACTCTTGCCGCCCTAGTTTCCGTCATACCGGTGTTATGTTTTTGGATTTTGCGTTCCTAACGCGGTCGGGTGATTTATGGGACCCCCTTGACAGTTCGCTTGAATAAAACTCCTCCAGCAAGGCCCAACCTTGGTTTTACCATTTGCCTCACCACCACCTACTTTTCCCTTGGGAGTAATTAACCCAAGGGTCATCTTTATTATAGCCCCCCCCCCCGGGCCAATGCTTGTCTAAGTGTTGGTCCAAACTAGAGCACCGTGCGGGACCATCCCTTGGCAACTTGGGTTACGTCGGTACCTGTACGCTTAGCTTATCCGGTGTTGCCCTGAGAACGAGATATGTGCAGCTCCTATCAGGATGTCGGCGCATCGGGCGGTCTTGCTGGTCTTGTTTTACCATTGTCGAAATGTCTTGTAAACCGGGATTCCGAGACTGATCGGGTCTTCCTGGGAGAAGGTATATCCTTTGTTGATCGCGAGAGCTTATCATGGGCTAAGTTGGGACACCCCTGCAGGGTATAAACTTTCGAGAGCCGTGCCCACGGTTATGTGGCAGATGGGAATTTGTTAATGTCCGGTTGTAGATAACTTGACACCAGATCCGAATTAAAATGCATCAACCGCGTGTGTAGCCGTGATGGTCTCTTCTCGGCCGAGTCCGGGAAGTGAACACGGTTTCTGTGTTATGATTGACGTAAGTAGGAGTTCAGGATCACCTCTTGATCATTGCTAGTTTCACGACCGTTCCGCTTGTTTCTCTTCTCGCTCTCATTTGCGTATGTTAGCAACCATATCATGCTTAGTCGCTGCTGCAACCTCACCACTTTACCCCTTCCTTTCCCATTAAGCTTTGCTAGTCTTGATACCCATGGTAATGGGATTGCTGAGTCCTCGTGGCTCACAGATTACTACAACAACAGTTGCAGGTACAGGTTTTGCGATGATCCTGACGCGAGAGCGATGTTTGCTTGTTTGGAGTTCTTCTTCCGCTTCTTCTTCGATCAGGGGATAGGTTCCAGGTCGGCAGCCTGGGCTAGTAGGGTGGATGTCGTTTGAGCTTCTATTTGTGTTTCATCCGTAGTCGGATGTTGGTCTTATGTATGATGTTGTATTCATGTGGCATTGTATGCCTTTTGTATGTATCCCCATCTATTATGTAATGTTGATGTAATGATATCCACCTTGCAAAAGCGTTTCAATATGCGGGTCTATCCTTGGTGGGACCTTCGAGTTCCTTTTGGATAGGGTCGCATATTGGGCGTGACAAGTTGGTATCAGAGCCTCGACCGACCTTAGGAGCCCCCTTGATTGATCGTGTAGTTTGGCCGTTGTTGAGTCTAGAAGAAAACTGTTTTCGGAGTCTAGTTATATCGGAGAGTAGGACTTCTTTTTACTCCTCAGCCCCTTCGTCGCTCTGGTGAGGAATCTTGATGTAGGTGTTTTGTATTACTACTCTTCCCATTCAAATTTTTCTTTAGGATCACGTGGTTAGTTTCTTGAGTTGTCCATCCTCTTTTATCCGGTGCATCTCTCGTCAAGTTGATTCGAACCTCTTTGTCTTTGGGAGATCAATCCTCAGCTCTTTTCGATCGATGTTGTTTCACTGTCCGAAGTTGTCCTTGTTTTTCCCACCCGCCCTCCCTTCTTCTTCTCGAATCCGGAGTCCGTAATCGAGCATCCATCCTACTAGTGCGAAGTTTTTGCTTTCTTTCCTTAATGATTTCAACCGGTGTTTTTCTCTTCAAGATATTCGTCGTTTCCCCTTCCAAGTTGCCTTTGTTTTCCCGCCCTCCCACCCTTTTTCTTCCCGGAGTCTGACACCCGTTTGCATGTGTAAATCTGTCTTACACCCGTTGTATGTGAACGTCTGAATAAAACACCCGATCATCACGTGGTGTTTTGAAACAGCGAACTGTCGCAACGGTGCACAGTTAGGGGGAACACTTCTTGAAATTAGTATGAGGGATCATCTTATTTACTACCGTCGTTCTAAGTAAACAAGATGCAAAACATGATAAACATCACATGCAATCAAATAATAAACGTGACATGATATGGCCAATATCACATAGCTCCTTTGATTTCCATCTTGGGGCTCCATGATCATCTTGTCATCGGCTTGACACCATGATCTCCATCATCATGATCTCCATCATCGTGTCTCCATGAAGTTGCTCGCCAACTATTACTTCTACTACTATGGCTAACGCGTTTAGCAATAAAGTAAAGTAATTTACATGGCGTTTCTCAATGACGCGCAGGTCATATAAAAGAATAAAGACAACTCCTATGGCTCCTGCCGGTTGTCATACTCATCGACATGCAAGTCGTGATTCCTATTACAATAGCATGAACATCTCATACATCACATATAGATCATTCATCATTCATCACAACTTTGGCCATATCATATCACAAACCACTTGCTGCAAAAACAAGTTAGACGTTCTCTAATTGTTGTTGCAAGTTTTACGTGGCTGAATTAGGGTTCTAGCAAGAACGTCTTCTTACCTACGTTAAAGCCACAACGTGATTTGTCAACTTCTATTTACCCTTCATAAGGACTCTGTTCATCGAATCCGCTCCAACTAAAGTAGGAGAGACAGACACCCGCCAGCCACCTTATGCAACTAGTGCATGTTAGTCGGTGGAACCGGTCTCACGTAAGCGTACGTGTAAGGTTGGTCCGGGCCGCTTCATCCCACAATACTGCTGAAGCAAGAAAAGACTAGTAACGGCAAGAAAGTTGACAAATCCACGCCCACAACTAATTGTGTTCTACTCGCGCAAGAAGAACTACGCATAGACCTAGCTCATGATGCCACTGTTGGGGAACGTTGCAGAAAACAAAAATTTTCCTACTCGTTTCACCAAGATCATCTAGGAGTTCATCTAGCAATGAGCTATCGGATGCATCTACATACCTTTGTAGATCGCGCACGGAAGCATTCAAAAGAACGGTGATGATGTAGTCGTACTCGACGTGATCCAAATCACCGATGACCAAGCGCCGAACGGACGGCACCTCCGCGTTCAACACACGTACGGGACGGGAGACGTCTCCTCCTTCTTGATTCAGCAAGGGGGAAGGAGAGGTTGATGAAGATCCAGCAGCACGACGGCGTGGTGGTGGATGCAGGGCGTCACAGCAGCAGGGCTTCGCCAATACTACAAGGGAGAGACGTAACGGGGAGAGAGGGAGGCGCCAGGGGCTGGTCTGTCAAGTCCCTCCTCTCCCCCACTATATATAGGGGTGCCAGGGGGGCGCCGGCCCTAGTAGATGGCATCTACTAGGGGGGCGGCGGCCAAGGGGAGGTTTCCCTCCCCCCCCCAAGGCACCTAGGGGTGCCTTCCACCACTTGGACTCTTCCTTGGTGGAAACCCTAGGCGCATGGGCCTATAGGGGCTGGTGCCCTTGGCCCATCTAGGCCAAGGCGCACCCCCTACAGCCCATGTGGCCCCCGGGACAGGTGGCCCCACCCGGTGGGCCCACGGGACCCCTCCGGTGGTCCCGGTACAATACCGATAACCCCGAAACTTGTCCCGATGCCCGAAACTGCACTTCCTATATATAATTCTTTACCTCCGGACCATTCTGGAACTCCTCGTGACATCCGGGATCTCATCCGGGACTCCGAACAACATTCGGGTTATTGCATATACATATCTTCAAAACCCTAGCGTCACCGAACCTTAAGTGTGTAGACCCTACGGGTTCGGGAGACAAGCAGACATGACCGAGACGACTCTCAGGTCAATAACCAACAGCGGGATCTGGATACCCATGTTGGCTCCCACATGCTCCATGATGATCTCATCGGATGAACCACGATGTCGAGGATTCAATCAACCCCGTACGCAATTCCCTTTGTCAGTCGATATGTTACTTGCCCGAGATTCGATCGTCGGTATCCCAATACCTCGTTCAATCTCGTTACCGGCAAGTCACTTTACTCGTACCGTAATGCATGATCCCGTGACCAGACACTTGGTCACTCTGAGCTCATTATGATGATGCATTACCGAGTGGGCCCAGTGATACCTCTCCGTCATTCGGAGTGACAAATCCCAGTCTTGATCCATGTCAACCCAACAGACACTTTCGGAGATGCCCGTAGTCTACCTTTATAGTCACCCAGTTACGTTGTGACGTTTGGTATACCCAAAGCACTCCTACGGTATCCGGGAGTTACACGATCTCATGGTCTAAGGAAAAGATACTTTGACATTGGAAAACTCTAGCAAACGAACTATACGATCTTGTGCTATGTTTAGGATTGGGTCTTGTCCATCACATCATTATCCTAATGATGTGATCCCGTTATCAATGACATCCAATGTCCATAGCCAGGAAACCATGACTATCTATTGATCAACGAGCTAGTCAACTAGAGGCTCACTAGGGACATGTTGGTGTCTGTTATTCACACATGTATTACGATTTCCGGATAATACAATTATAGCATGAATAAAGAAAATTATCATGAACAAAGAAATATAATAATAATGCTTTTATTATTGCCTCTAGGGCATATTTCCAACAGTCTCCCACTTGCACTAGAGTCAATAATCTAGTTACATTGTGATGAATCGAACACCCATGGAATTCTGGTGTTGATCATGTTTTGCTCTAGGGAGAGGTTTAGTCAACGGATCTGCTACATTCAGGTCCGTATGTATTTTACAAATCTCTATGTCTCCATCTTGAACATTTTCATGAATGGAGTTGAAGCGACGCTTGATGTGCCTTGTCTTCTTGTGAAACCTGGGCTCCTTGGCAAGTGCAATAGCTCCAGTGTTGTCACAGAAGAGCTTGATCGGCCCCGACGCATTGGGTATGACTCCTAGGTCGGTGATGAACTCCTTCACCCAAATTGCTTCATGTGCTGCCTCCGAGGCCGCCATGTACTCCGCTTCACATGTAGATCCCGCCACAACGCTTTGCTTGCAACTGCACCAGCTTACTGCCCCACCATTCAAAATATACACGTATCCGGTTTGTGACTTAGAGTCATCCAGATCTGTGTCGAAGCTGGCATCGACGTAACCCTTTACGACGAGCTCTTCGTCACCTCCATAAACGAGAAACATTTCCTTTGTCCTTTTCAGGTACTTCAGGATATTCTTGACCGTTGTCCAGTGTTCCTTGCCGGGATTACTTTGGTACCTTCCTACCAAACTTATGGCAAGGTTTACATCAGGTCTGGTACACAGCATGGCATACATAATAGAACCTATGGCTGAGGCATAGGGGATGACACTCATCTCTTCTATATCTTCTGCTGTGGTCGGACATTGAGCTGAGCTCAATTTCACACCTTGCAAAACAGGCAAGAACCCTTTCTTGGACTGATCCATTTTGAACTTCTTCAAAATCTTATCAAGATATGTGCTTTGTGAAAGACCTATGAGGCGTCTCGATCTATCCCTATAGATCTTGATGCCTAATATATAAGCAGCTTCTCCAAGGTCCTTCATTGAAAAACTCTTATTCAAATAGGCCTTGATGCTGTCCAAGAGTTCTATATCATTTCCCATCAAAAGTATGTCATCTACATATAGTATGAGAAATGCTACAGAGCTCCCACTCACTTTCTTGTAAACGCAGGCTTCTCCATAAGTCTGCGTAAACCCAAACGCTTTGATCATCTCATCAAAGCGAATGTTCCAACTCCGAGATGCTTGCACCAGCCCATAAATCGAGCGTTGGAGCTTGCACACCTTGTCAGCATTCTTAGGATCGACAAAACCTTCCGGCTGCATCATATACAATTCTTCCTTAAGGAAACCATTAAGGAATGCCGTTTTGACGTCCATTTGCCATATTTCATAATCGTAGAATGCAGCAATTGCTTAACATGATTCGGACGGACTTCAGCTTCGCTACCGGTGAGAAAGTCTCATCATAGTCAACCCCTTGAACTTGTCGATAACCCTTAGCGACAAGCCGAGCTTTATAGATGGTCACATTACCATCCGTGTCTGTCTTCCTCTTAAAGATCCATTTATTTTCTATGGCTCGCCTCTCAACGGGCAAGTCAGTCAAAGTCCATACTTCGTTTTCATACATGGATCCTATCTCGGATTTCATGGCTTCTAGCCATTTGTCGGAATTCGGGCCCGCCATCGCTTCTTCATAGTTCGAAGGTTCACTGTTGTCTAACAACATGACTTCCAAGACAGGGTTGCCGTACCACTCTGGTGCGGAACGTGTCCTTGTGGACCTTCGAATTTCAGTAGGGGCTTGATCAGAAGTATCTTGATCATTAACTTCCTCTCTAGTCGCTGCAGGCACCTCAGGAACATTTTCTTGAGTTGCGCCTTTTTCCGGTTCAAGAGGTAATACTTCATCAAGCTCTACTTTCCTCCCACTTACTTCTTTCGAGAGAAACTCTTTCTCTAGAAAGGACCCATTCTTGGCAACAAAGATCTTGCCTTCGGATCTGAGGTAGAAGGTGTACCCAATAGTTTCTTTTGGGTATCCTATGAAGACGCATTTTTCTGACTTGGGTTCGAGCTTTTCAGGTTGAAGTTTCTTGACATAAGCATCGCATCCCCAAACTTTTAGAAATGACAGCTTAGGTTTCTTCCCAAACCACAATTCATACGGTGTCGTCTCAACGGATTTCGACGGAGCCCTATTTAAAGTGAATGTGGCAGTCTCTAAAGCATAGCCCCAAAAAGATAGCGGTAAATCGGTAAGAGACATCATAGATCGCACCATATCTAATAGAGTGCGATTACGACGTTCGGACACACCATTACGCTGAGGTGTTCCAGGCGGCGTGAGTTGTGAAACTATTCCACATTTTCTTAAGTGTGTGCCAAACTCGTGACTCAAGTATTCTCCTCCACGATCTGATCGTAAAAACTTGATTTTCCTGTCACGTTGATTTTCAACCTCACTCTGAAATTCCTTGAACTTTTCAAAGGTTTCAGACTTGTGTTTCATTAAGTAGATATACCCATACCTACTTAAATCATCAGTGAGGGTGAGAACATAACGATAGCCACCGCGAGCCTCAACACTCATTGCACCGCACACATCAGTATGTATGATTTCCAATAAGTTGGTTGCTCGCTCCATTGTTCCTGAGAACGGAGTCTTGGTCATTTTTCCCATAAGGCATGGTTCGCACATGTCAAATGATTCATAATCAAGAGACTCCAAAAGTCCATCTGCATGGAGCTTCTTCATGCGTTTGACACCTATGTGACCAAGGCGGCAGTGCCACAAGTATGTGGGACTATCATTATCAACCTTACTTCTTTTGGTACTCACATTGTGAACATGTGTAGCATCACGTTCGAGATTCATAAAGAATAAACCATTCACCATAGGAGCATGACCATAAAACATATCTCTCATATAAATAGAACAACCATTATTCTCGGATTTAAATGAGTAGCCATCTCGAATTAAACGAGATCCCGATACAATGTTCATGCTCAGAGCTGGCACTAAATAACAATTATTAAGGTTTAAAACTAATCCTGAAGGGAGATGCAGAGGCAGCGTGCCGACGGCGATCACATTGACCTTGGAACCATTCCCGGCGCGCATCATCACCTCGTCCTTTGCCAGTTTCCGCTTATTCCGCAGCCCCTGCTTTGAGTTACAAATGTGAGCAACTGCACCGGTATCAAATACCCAGGAGCTACTACGGGCACTAGTAAGGTACACATCAATTACATGTATATCACATATACCTTTTGTTTTGCCGGCCTTCTTATCCGCTAAGTACTTAGGGCAGTTCCGCTTCCAGTGACCGCTTCCCTTGCAATAAAAGCACTCAGTCTCGGGCTTGGGTCCATTCTTTGGCTTCCTCCCGGCAGCTTGCTTGCCGGGCGCGGCAACCTCCTTGCCGTCCTTCTTGAAGTTCTTTTTACCCTTGCCTTTCTTGAACTTAGTGGTTTTATTGACCATCAACACTTGATGTTCCTTCCTGACTTCTACTTCTGCTGATTTCAGCATAGCAAATACTTCAGGAATGGTCTTTTCCATCCCCTGCATATTGAAGTTCATCACAAAGCTCTTGTAGCTTGGTGGAAGCGACTGGAGGATTATGTCAATGACTGCATCATCCGGGAGATTAACTCCCAGCTGAGTCAAGCGGTTATGCAACCCAGACATAGTGAGTATGTGCTCAATGACAGAACTATTTTCCTCCATCTTACAGCTGAAGAACTTGTCGGAGACTTGATATCTCTCAACCCGGGCATGAGCTTGGAAAACAATTTTCAGCTCTTCGAACATCTCATATGCTCCGTGTCTCTCAAAACGCTTTTGGAGCCCCGGCTCTAAACTGTAAAGCATGCCGCACTGAACGAGGGAGTAGTCATCGGTACGTGCCTGCCAAGCGTTCATAACATCTTGTTCTGCAGGGAGAACGGGTGCGTCACCAAGTGGTGCTTGTAGGACATAATCTTTCTTGGCAGCTATGAGGATGATCCTCAGGTTCCGGACCCAGTCCGTATAGTTGCTGCCATCGTCTTTCAGCTTAGTTTTCTCTAGGAACGCGTTGAAGTTGAGGACTACGTTGGCCATTTGATCTACAAGACATATTGTAAAAATTTAGACTAAGTTCATGATAATTAAGTTCAACTAATCAAATTATTAGTGAAGTCCCACTTAGATTAGACATCCCTCCAGTCATCTAAGTATTACATGATCCGAGTTAACTAGACCGTGTCCGATCATCACGTGAGACGGACTAGTCAACATCGGTGAACATCTTCATGTTGATCGTATCTTCTATACGGCTCATGCTCGACCTTTCGGTCTTCTGTGTTCCGAGGCCATGTCTGTACATGCTAGGCTCGTCAAGTCAACCTAAGTGTTTGCATGTGTAAATCTGTCTTACACCCGTTGTATGTGAACGTCTGAATAAAACACCCGATCATCACGTGGTGTTTTGAAACAGCGAACTGTCGCAACGGTGCACAGTTAGGGGGAACACTTCTTGAAATTAGTATGAGGGATCATCTTATTTACTACCATCGTTCTAAGTAAACAAGATGCAAAACATGATAAACATCACATGCAATCAAATAATAAACGTGACATGATATGGCCAATATCACATAGCTCCTTTGATTTCCATCTTGGGGCTCCATGATCATCTTGTCACCGGCTTGACACCATGATCTCCATCATCGTGTCTCCATGAAGTTGCTCGCCAACTATTACTTCTACTACTATGGCTAACGCGTTTAGCAATAAAGTAAAGTAATTTACATGGCGTTTCTCAATGACGCGCAGGTCATATAAAAGAATAAAGACAACTCCTATGGCTCCTGCCGGTTGTCATACTCATCGACATGCAAGTCGTGATTCCTATTACAATAGCATGAACATCTCATACATCACATATAGATCATTCATCATTCATCACAACTTTGGCCATATCATATCACAAACCACTTGCTGCAAAAACAAGTTAGACGTTCTCTAATTGTTGTTGCAAGTTTTACGTGGCTGAATTAGGGTTCTAGCAAGAACGTCTTCTTACCTACGTTAAAGCCACAACGTGATTTGTCAACTTCTATTTACCCTTCATAAGGACTCTGTTCATCGAATCCGCTCCAACTAAAGTAGGAGAGACAGACACCCGCCAGCCACCTTATGCAACTAGTGCATGTTAGTCGGTGGAACCGGTCTCACGTAAGCGTACGTGTAAGGTTGGTCCGGGCCGCTTCATCCCACAATACCGCTGAAGCAAGAAAAGACTAGTAACGGCAAGAAAGTTGACAAATCCACGCCCACAACTAATTGTGTTCTACTCGCGCAAGAAGAACTACGCATAGACCTAGCTCATGATGCCACTGTTGGGGAACGTTGCAGAAAACAAAAATTTTCCTACTCGTTTCACCAAGATCATCTAGGAGTTCATCTAGCAACGAGCTATCGGATGCATCTACATACCTTTGTAGATCGCGCACGGAAGCGTTCAAAAGAATGGTGATGATGTAGTCGTACTCGACGTGATCCAAATCACCGATGACCAAGCGCCGAACGGACGGCACCTCCGCGTTCAACACACGTACGGGACGGGAGACGTCTCCTCCTTCTTGATCCAGCAAGGGGGAAGGAGAGGTTGATGAAGATCCAGCAGCACGACGGCGTGGTGGTGGATGCAGGGCGTCACAGCAGCAGGGCTTCGCCAATACTACAAGGGAGAGACGTAACGGGGAGAGAGGGAGGCGCCAGGGGCTGGTCTGTCAAGTCCCTCCTCTCCCCCACTATATATAGGGGTGCCAGGGGGGCGCCGTCCCTAGTAGATGGCATCTACTAGGGGGGCGGCGGCCAAGGGGAGGTTTCCCTCCCCCCCAAGGCACCTAGGGGTGCCTTCCACCACTTGGACTCTTCCTTGGTGGAAACCCTAGGCGCATGGGCCTATAGGGGCTGGTGCCCTTGGCCCATCTAGGCCAAGGCGCACCCCCTACAGCCCATGTGGCCCCCGGGACAGGTGGCCCCACCCGGTGGGCCCACGGGACCCCTTCGGTGGTCCCGGTACAATACCGATAACCCCGAAACTTGTCCCGATGCCCGAAACTGCACTTCCTATATATAATTCTTTACCTCCGGACCATTCCGGAACTCCTCGTGACGTCCGGGATCTCATCTGGGACTCCGAACAACATTCGGGTTACTGCATATACATATCTTCAAAACCCTAGCGTCACCGAACCTTAAGTGTGTAGACCCTACGGGTTCGGGAGACAAGCAGACATGACCGAGACGACTCTCAGGTCAATAACCAACAGCGGGATCTGGATACCCATGTTGGCTCCCACATGCTCCACGATGATCTCATCGGATGAACCACGATGTCGAGGATTCAATCAACCCCGTACGCAATTCCCTTTGTCAATCGATATGTTACTTGCCCGAGATTCGATCGTCGGTATCCCAATACCTCGTTCAATCTCGTTACCGGCAAGTCACTTTACTCGTACCGTAATGCATGATCCCGTGACCAGACACTTGGTCACTCTGAGCTCATTATGATGATGCATTACCGAGTGGGCCCAGTGATACCTCTCCGTCATTCGGAGTGACAAATCCCAGTCTTGATCCATGTCAACCCAATAGACACTTTCGGAGATGCCCGTAGTCTACCTTTATAGTCACCCAGTTACGTTGTGACGTTTGGTATACCCAAAGCACTCCTACGGTATCCGGGAGTTACACGATCTCATGGTCTAAGGAAAAGATACTTTGACATTGGAAAACTCTAGCAAACGAACTATACGATCTTGTGCTATGTTTAGGATTGGGTCTTGTCCATCACATCATTATCCTAATGATGTGATCCCGTTATCAATGACATCCAATGTCCATAGCCAGGAAACCATGACTATCTATTGATCAATGAGCTAGTCAACTAGAGGCTCACTAGGGACATGTTGGTGTCTGTTATTCACACATGTATTACGATTTCCGGATAATACAATTATAGCAAGAATAAAGACAATTATCATGAACAAAGAAATATAATAATAATGCTTTTATTATTGCCTCTAGGGCATATTTCCAACAGGTTCTTCATGATTTAATTCATTCTTCAAGAGTTCATCAAGTATCATTCCATCCTCTCAAGCTCGTGTTCTATTCCCCCATGTTTCAGCCGAAGTGTTGCCTAAATCCTTTCAGTCTTATTCATTTATTTTCTCATTCAAACCACTCCGGTTAGAACGAGTGATTTCATAGTCTATCTGATTCCGTGAGTTTTTGATTCTCGTCATTCTCGTTGTTCCTCTCTTCTTCTCATGTGCTCGCGATTCTTTGCTTTTTCTCTTGAGTTTTTGTTTCACCTCATCCCTTTTTCCCTTCCGTCTCGGTCCTAAGATCTCGGGACGAGATCTCTTGTTAGTGGAGGAGTGTTGTAACGCCCCGAATTCGATGCGCCGGGTGTCTTCCAGCTATTCGTCGTGTTGCCATGTCATTTGCTTGCGTGTTGCATTTTGCCATGTCATTATCTGCATTTCATCCGCATGTTTTTCAAAACTTGCATCCGTTCGGGTTCCGTCGGTTCTCTCCCTTGTCCATTCCGAGTCCGGACACACTCGCACGCGCCCGCGGCACCTCCGAAATATTATTTTATAAGTGGCATAAAAATGTTCTCGGAATGGTGTTGCAACTTGTCGTGTGGTCTTATTTTAGTGTAGACAGACCGCCTGCCAAGTTTCATCGCATTCGGAGTCCATTTGATAGCCCAACCGTTAAACTTATAGCGGCATCGTTGTCGGTCAAATGTCGGACGGTTTCGGTCTCCGAAACCATTGTGGGTTGATATTCTCTTCTCTCCTCTCAGCCCAACTCTTCTACACAGCCCTCCTGCAGCCCACCTAGTTCCCCCTTTGCCCGGAGCCGCATGATCGCGATCGTACGCTTCGAATCGCTCCTAAATACCTCCTAACCCTAGCCATTTCTCTATATAAACACCCACATAGCTCATTTTGGGCATCCCTAGCCCCTAAACCTACCCCTACCCCTCCTCCCACCTCTCAGCCGCCGCATCTTCCTCATATTCCGCGCCGGCCCTCTTCCCCGTCGCCACTTGTTGCCCCCTCCTCGCCTGCACCGCCGCTCTCCACCTCACGGGCGCCACTTGGCGCGTAGCCATTAGCTGCGCCGCCACCAGAGGCATCGCCCCGGCCAACCGGGCGCCGCCACATCGCCTCCCCCGCCTCCACGTCGCCTCCCCAGCACGCAGCCACCGCACAGACCCGCGGAGCCCATCCCCGGCCCGCTCTGGGCCGCGACGGGCCCGGATCCGCCCGCGCGAGCGTTGCCCGGCTCCCCGAGCCCTTCTCCCGTCAGCCCCGCCGCCGCCATGCCCCGACCTCGCCTCCCGTTGTCGTTCCCTGCTCCGGCGGGTCACCGGAGTCAATCCCCGCCGGAGATCGTGGCTGCCGCCTCCGCCAGGTAGCACCTCCCCGTCTCCCCTCTCCCTCTCACTTCTCTCTCTCTCTCCTCTAAGCTCTGTGCCGCTACCAGTCTTCGCAGGATCTGCCGCCGAGCTCGTCACCGGCCTCCTCGGCCTCGGTCGTCGCCGGATCCGGGATCCCCGACCCCGGATCTCCCCATTCCGGCAAGATCCGGCCATCGGCGCCTTCCTCCACTTCGCCAGACCGCCGTCCCGCAGTCCACCATCGCCGGTCAGCCACCGCCATGGCTCGGGATCGAGCTGGGAGCTCGTCCCGCTCGCCTGTACGCCCATGTGGGCCTCCCCGCCGGCCTTGGCCCGCTGTGCTGCACGGCCCAGCACGTCGGCCTGCCAGGCCTCTTCCTCGAGCCGGGCCCGATAGCCCATGGGTGAGCCTACCTAAACCCCACCCGGTGCACGTTATAGCTATCACACGCTCACTTGGTTTTTTTCAGAAAATCGACTAAGTCCCGTAATATTTTGCATAATCATGCCATGTTCATCGCATCATAACTCTGTGCATACTGTTCCGTTTCGTGCGTGTAATATGTCAAATTGTTTGCCTCAACGAGTAGTTCATTTCATCTCATTGCATCATTTTCATTTGAGCTCATCTTGATGCCCGAAATGCTGTTGGAAGAGTGCATGTTGATGTTAATCTGCTGAAACTGTTATAACATGCTCATTTGTCATTTTTGCCATGATTGATGTGTGCATCCTATGAGTATGAGCTCTACATGTGTTTTGATCTGAGCTATTCCATCTTTACAGTGGTGCCATTCATGTATTTTTGTGACTTGTGTAGTGAGTGCATCAAGCTTGTTAAGGAGGGTACTTGTTGTTACTGTTTTGTTAGGCTGATTATGTTATATTTTGTTGCTATGTAAACATGCTTCTACAAGTCGTTCTATGCATAATCTGGAGATGTTTCACTAAGGATGTTTTGTTATACATGTCTTGCTCTATCCATTCATGCCCCTGGTTGCATTTATAGCCTACTGTAGCTTGTTGTTATCTTGCTCCAAAGTTGCTAAATGATGTTGCTGTCAGCCTATTAACATTAAGTTCCATGTTTCCATGATTGTTTGCTAGTGATCCATGCACCCTATGACCTTGCTCTTGCCATGTATAGCTTCACAAACATGTCTTCTTACTGTTGGTTACCTTTCCATGCCATGTATTGCTCTGTGGTGAGTGGTTCAAGCTCACCAAGATGCCTACTTATTGTTGTTCCTGCCATGTATGGATCTGTCATATAACTTGCCATGTTTACATGGGTGCCATCATATCTTCTGATCCTTTTTGGCTCATGATCAGTAAGGGTCTTTTGTTCTATGCTATTAGTAGATTCATGCCATGCCTTTATTTGCCATGTTAAGTTCCTGTAACATGTTGTTTGATAGCTCTAAACATTGCAACCTGATGTTATCTCTGCCAAGCCTGAAACTGTTATTATTTGCAATCTTACCATGTCCTTTTGAGCATGTTCTAGTTGTTTCTGGAGATAGCTCAGTGTTCATGTCTTGTTATGATTTACCTGTACTTCACTATATATGAGCATGTATATAATAACAACCCTCCTTATTGCATCATGACTTTTGAGCATTTTCTAGTTGTTTCTGGAGATAGCTCATGCCTTTTGTTCTTATGTTGGGGTGTTGTAGCATATTGTTTTGATGCTTGCAATATGCCTAGTTGCCGTTATGGACAGATTGTTGCTATGACTTGTATAGTGTGTGTGTGTGTTGAACCGTTGCTCCGTTTTGAGTGTGCTCTATATGAAACTTGCTTGATTTTGCATGTAGCTTCATATTACCATGTTGCATCCTTGTCTTGAGGTGTTTGCTTGATGTTTGTATGCATTTTGCATCAATGCCATGCTTAACTTGTTTTGCTCATATCTTCTAGGCCGTAGCTCTGAATCTAATGAACTATATATGTAACTTGACTAGAATTTCGTGTAGATCATCTTGGTGCATCTTAACTTGCTGTTTAACAACTTGAACATAAGGTTTATTCAGTTCTGGAACAATTTCGAAATTTGTATATGAGGACTTACTGGAATTGTTATATGTTGTTTCCGGCCTCATTTAAACTTGCTTTGATGTTTTGCTCTTGTTTGCATCATCTCTTACCATGAGTAGCTCCATGTAGCTTTGTCATGCATCATGCTTGGTTGAGCATCATGTCTTGTTCATGTGTGGTGTGTTTACTATGTTGTGTGCTTCTTATCGATAGTTCCCATTTCGTTGCGATCGTGAGGATTCGTTCGTCTACATGTGGTTCGTCTTCGTGGCTTCATCTTCTTCATGGACTCGTTCTTCTTCCTTGTGGGATTTCAGGAAAGATGACCGCTACCCTGGATCTCACTACTATCATTGCTATGCTAGTTGCTTCGCTCTATCGCTTTGCTGCGCTACCTATCATTTTGCTCTTCAAGCCTCCCAAATTGCCATGAACCTCTATCCTTTGACACCCTTCCTAGCAAACCGTTGTTTGGCTATGTTACCGCTTTTGCTCAGCCCCTCTTATAGCGTTGTTAGTTGCAGGTGAAGTTGAAGATTGCTCCATGGTGGACAGGGTTATGTTGGGATATCACAATATCTCTTATATTATTAATGCATCTATATATTTGGTAAAGGGTGGAAGGCTCGGCCTTATGCCTGGTGTTTTGTTCCACTCTTGCCGCCCTAGTTTCCGTCATACCGGTGTTATGTTTCCGGATTTTGTGTTACTAACGCGGTCGGGTGATTTATGGGACCCCCTTGACAGTTCGCTTTGAATAAAACTCCTCCAGCAAGGCCCAACCTTGGTTTTACCATTTGCCTCACCACCACCTACTTTTCCCTTGGGAGTAATTAACCCAAGGGTCATCTTTATTATAGCCCCCCCCCCCCGGGCCAATGCTTGTCTAAGTGTTGGTCCAAACTAGAGCACCGTGCGGGACCATCCCTTGGCAACTTGGGTTACGTCGGTACCTGTACGCTTAGCTTATCCGGTGTTGCCCTGAGAACGAGATATGTGCAGCTCCTATCGGGATGTCGGCGCATCGGGCGGTCTTGCTGGTCTTGTTTTACCATTGTTGAAATGTCTTGTAAACCGGGATTCCGAGACTGATCGGGTCTTCCTGGGAGAAGGTATATCCTTTGTTGATCGCGAGAGCTTATCATGGGCTAAGTTGGGACACCCCTGCAGGGTATAAACTTTCGAGAGCCGTGCCCGCGGTTATGTGGCAGATGGGAATTTGTTAATGTCTGGTTGTAGATAACTTGACACCAGATCCGAATTAAAATGCATCAACCGCGTGTGTAGCCGTGATGGTCTCTTCTCGGCGGAGTCCGAGAAGTGAACACGGTTTCTGTGTTATGATTGACGTAAGTAGGAGTTCAGGATCACCTCATGATCATTGCTAGTTTCACGACCGTTCCGCTTGTTTCTCTTCTCGCTCTCATTTGCGTATGTTAGCCACCATATTATGCTTAGTCGCTGCTGCAACCTCACCACTTTACCCCTTCCTTTCCCATTAAGCTTTGCTAGTCTTGATACCCATGGTAATGGGATTGCTGAGTCCTCGTGGCTCACAGATTACTACAACAACAGTTGCAGGTACAGGTTTTGCGATGATCCTGACGCGAGAGCGTTGTTTGCTTGTTTGGAGTTCTTCTTCCGCTTGTTCTTCGATCAGGGGATAGGTTCCAGGTCGGCAGCCTGGGCTAGCAGGGTGGATGTCGTTTGAGCTTTTGTTTGTGTTTCATCCGTAGTCGGATGTTGGTCTTATGTATGATGTTGTATTCATGTGGCATTGTATGCCTTTTGTATGTATCCCCATCTATTATGTAATGTTGATGTAATGATATCCACCTTGCAAAAGCGTTTCAATATGCGGGTCTATCCTTGGTGGGACCTTCGAGTTCCTTTTGGATAGGGTCGCATATTGGGCGTGACATCAGGTCATTCCGAAAACTTTTGTTTTCTGCACATAAAACAACACCATGGCAATTCTACTGAAAACAGCGTCAGTCCGGGTTAGTTCCATTCAAATCATACAAGTTAGAGTCCAAAACAAGGGCAAAAGTGTTTGGAAAAGTAGATACGACGGAGACGTATCAAACAACTACGCATAAAACTAGCTCGGATGCCACTTTTGGGGAACGTAGTAATTTCAAAAAAATTCCTACGCACATGCAAGATCATGGTGATGCATAGCAACGAGAGGGGAGAGTGTTGTCCACGTACCCTCATAGACTGTAAGCGGAAGCATTATGACAATGCGGTTGATGTAGTCGTACGTCTTCACGATTGACCGATCCTAGTACCGAACGTACGACACCTCCGTGATTTGCACACGTTCAGCTCAGTGACGTCCCACGAACTCACGATCCAGTAGAGCTTCGAGGGAGAGCTTCGTCAGCACGATGGCGTGATGACGGTGATGATGAAGTTACCGGCACAGGGCTTCGCCTAAGCACGACGATATGACCGAGGTGGATTATGGTGGAGGGGGGCACCACACACGGCTGAAAACAATCAACTTCTGTGTCTATGGGGTGCCCCTGCCCCCGTATATAAAGGAACAAGGGGGAGGCCGGCCAGCCCCTAGGGCGCGCCCCCAAGTAGGATTCCTACTAGGAATCCTATTCCTAGTAGGTTTCCAAAAAGGGGGAAAGAGGGGGAAGGAAGGAGAGGGGGAGAGGGAGAAGGAAAGGGGGGCGCCGCCCCCGCCCCCCTTCCCATGTCCTATTCGGACTCCAAGGGGGGGGGCGGCCTGCCCTGGCCTCTCTCCTCTCTCTCCACTAAAGCCCATGGTGGCCCATTAATTCCCCCGGGGGGTTCCGGTAACCGCTCCGGCACTCCGGTTTTACCCAAAAACACACGGAACACTTCTGTCGGAGTAAATGACCACGGGTAGCCTAACCAGCTCCCTTTGGCCCTCAGAAAAAACAACAGGACAATCGGACCTTGAAGCACCTAAGACATGGGGCCGCCTTCCCCCGGCTGGCTATCACCTAGGCTGGCTGGCGGAAGGCGGCCCGGCCATAAAACAACCTTCGGAGGACGGCAAGCTCGCGCCGACTACAAGAAGCCGGCCCGCGAGGGACCGACTCCAAGAAGCTGGCCCACGAAGGACCGGCTTCCCGGAGGCGTCCCACGAAGGGCCGACTCCAAGAGGCAAGCGGCTGTACGCCGCCTCCAAAGACCACCACCCATAACGGTGACAGGACACGGCGTGGCTACAGCAAACCCTGCCACCCCCGAATCCCGGAGAATGCATGGCTACAGTACGCCGTACGGGGCAGCCATCCCCCGTCCGGCGTGGCACCGTTGCCATGAGAGTCATGACGCCATCCACGACGGGTCGCCAGTACGGACCGCAGGCGGCGGGCCCCTTCGGTTAGGGAGACATCCGAAGGCGGCCCGGCCTCCCCCAGCCGGCCCAAGGCCGGGCTGGCTTCCAGTAGCCAGCTTGCTCCCCCCCCCCTCGGGGCGCGCGCACCATTAAGCAGATGAGTCACGGTAAGGCTACAGTGGGAGCCCGCAAGGCGGCGGCACTGTAGCCATGCTTACCGCGACAAAGCCCTCGTCATCAGAGGCGAGGCAATAGTAACCAGCCCCCGACAGGACCCCCTGGCGGTGAGGCCAGCCTGTCGGCCAGCGAGCCGACAGCCGGTGGGACCCACCAGTCGGCGGGCCCCAGAAGCCGGCGGAGAAGGCAGCAGCTGTAGACACTGACGGCCTGGGCCCGCATCCAGCCAGATTACCATTGTACCCCTGGGGGGTAGGCCTATATAAACCCCCCGGGACACCCATGCAAAGGGTTGATCTCACAGAGTTTTAGACACCGCCATAGGGAGAGAAGAGAGCTAGCCTTGCCTTTCTTCCTCCTCCCACCGAACAGCTCAAGGAGCATCTTGTAGCTACTTGTTGAGCTAGTGATCATGCGGAGACCCCGCAGAGCAGCAGTAGGAGTGTTATCTCCACGGAGAGCCCCGAAGCTGGGTAAGATTCGCCGGCGTGCATGTCTTCGCCTTATCCGTTTCCAGGCACCGGCGATGTCTTACTGGCTCCCACAATGATAAGCCATCCGTTGGCATATGTCGCACCTACCACCCGACATTTGGCGCCAACCGTGGGGCCAGGTGCACCGTCGTCCGGAGACCTGCTCTGGACGAGAACCCTTTTCCTCCCCAGCGAGCGTAGCCAGCCCGGCACGCCCGATGGCACTTGCCCCGACGCGCTGCAAAGCGTCGACGACGCCTGCGCTGCGAGCTGCCTCGCCAATCTCCTTGGCGAGGTTTGCATCTCCGACGAGCCCGCATCCGACGCGGGCACCGGATGCCTCGAGAACCGCCTCATCAGCCTCCTCGACCAACTCCACGTCTCCGGAGAGCCTACCGCGGACTTGGAGTCGGTTGGCTCCACCGACCCAATGCTTGTCGACTCCGACACAGCATCGCTCGACGCCTTCCGCATCGACGTGATCGTCTTCGACGACCCTCTCCCACGAGCTGACAGTGGCGGCAGCACCGTCACCGAGGTGCTGGTCATCAGCCACGGAGCCGCCTCCAGCGAGAACACCCACGACGCCCTGCAAGCGGTGCTGCAGGACTTGTCCGTTCCCATCCCGGCCGACGCCGACGCCGAGGCGCTGGAGGCTCGCCGCCTTGCCCTCGTCGCGGAGGGCCAGAAGATAAACACCATGAGATGCCTCACGGAAGCCCACCAGCGCAAGGTCGACCGAGCCGCCTTCGGCACGCCGCCTCCAGAAGGGCCAAGCCGGGTTGGCGCCGTCAAGCAACGCGGCGCGGCCATTGCCAGCATGTTGGGTGCGGACCGCCCGATCTACACCACGCCCCTCGAGAATCTACGCGCCGCCCAGTCGATCATTGACGAGCTCAACGGACTGGGGGCCGACGAGCTCCCCTAAATGACCAGACGCGTCCAGCAGCTGATCGGCGCGGCCGCCGCACGGCACAAAGCCGGTGTCCGAGCTGGAAGCCCCCTCGCCGAGAACACGGCACGACATCACGTACGCCGACTGCGGGTGGCGCCCGTGCGAGACAAGAGAAGGAGCCGGCTGCTAGCCGCAACCGGACATGAATCACCATCGAGCGCGATGCGGAGGGCCGTCCCCGAGGCGTGGAGAGACGAGGCGACTTGCCCCCTCATCCACCTCGCAGAGAGAGATATCCCACCCCGCCGCCTGTCGAGCATCCGACTCTCAGTGGCCGACTTTGTCGCCGCGAAGGAGTCGGCGAGAACGATGCCCGCCATCGGATCGACCGCCTTGCTCGATCCTTGGCCCTGGAAGAAGAAGATGATGTCGGCCTGCCTTGTTTCGGCCCCCGCATCCGCGACGAGCCCTTTCCCAAAGGGTTCCTGCTCCCGAGAGACACGCCCAAGTATAACGGCTCCGTGAAGCCGGAAGACTGGTTGATCGACTACTCCACTGCGGTTCGCATAGCAAATGGTAACCGACGCGTTGCCTTGAAGTATGTCCCCCTGATGCTCCAAGGCACGGCACGCACCTGGCTCAACAGCCTCAAGCCCTACAGCATCAACAGCTGGCTCGACTTCACGGAAGCCTTCATCCGCAACTTCACCAGCACTTACAAGCGGGCTCCCAAGCCCCGATAGCTCTCCTTGTGCGTACAAGGACCCAACGAGTCGACTCACGATTACCTCACGCGTTGGGCCGAGCTCCGAAACTCCTGCGAAGGGGTGCACGAGGTTCAGGCTATCGAGTACTTCACAGCCGGGAGCCGAGAGGGCACCCTCCTCAAGCACTGACTTCTCTGCGACGAGCCGACTACCCTCGACGAGCTGTTGATCATCGCGGACAAATACGCCATGGCCGACTCCTCCATGAAGACTGAGCTCCGAGTCGACGCCTCTGGGAAAGTGCTCGCGCCGGCTCCCAAGACGCCGGCTGGAGAGTCCACCCGGCGCCCATACCAGAACGACAACAAGCGCAAGGCTCCGATGCCGCCTTCCACTAGTCGGCAGGTGGCAACGGTCGAAGAAGAGCAGCCTGAGGGACGGCCGGCTCCCAAGAAGCAGAAGGGCGGCAGGCTGGCTTGGCAGCCGGCATTCTCCTACGAGCAGACCCTCGATGCCCCCTGCAAGCTCCACAGCGGCGTGAAGCCATCCAACCATACGACCCGGAAGTGCCATTTGCTCACCCAAATCTCCAAGGGCGAGGGGCTGTTGCCGCCTCCACGTGCGGGCCAGCCGCCTCCTGCCCCCCAGCAGCCGGCCGCTCGGCCGGCAGTCGGAGCCGTCCACGACAAGTTCCCTGACGAGCATGCCGCCTACATCGTCTTCACAAGCCAACCGGATGATCGGCGAAGTCGGCGCCGACAACACCAAGAGGTCAACGCGGTCGCCTCCAGTAACCCAGAGTTCATGCATTGGTCGGAGAAGCCCATCAGCTGGAGCCGGGATGACCACCCAGAGGTGATGCCGTCCCCGGGCTCCTATGCCCTCGTTCTGGATGCTACCTTGGCAACAGAGAGGCGCGCCGCTCGTTTCTCCCGCGTGCTGATAGACGGCGGGAGCAGTATCAACATACTGTACCGAGACACAATGGAGAAGCTCAACATCAAGCCAAAGCAACTCATGCCTAGCCGGATTGTGTTCCATGGCAGCGTACCGGGCCTGTCCTGCTCACCAATCGACAAGATCAAGATGGATGTCCTCTTTGGAGACAAGGATCATTTCCGCCAAGAGGCAATATGGTTCGAGGTAGTGGATTTGGAGAGCCCGTACCAGGCACTGCTTGGCCGACCAGCGTTGGCCAAGTTTATGGTTGTGCCCCACTATGCCTACCTCAAGATGAAGATGCCGAGTTCCAAGGGCATTATCACCATAGCCGGAGACTACAAGAAGTCTTCTGAGTGTGCAGCAGCCAGTAGTCGGCTGGCCGAGTCCCTCGTAATTGCTGAAGAAAAGAAAATGCTAGACCGAGTTGTGGCCTTGGCTGGAAAGCAGCCGGCCTTGTCCCCTGACCCCAAAGAATGTGAAGCTCAAGGTTCTTTCCAGCCGGCCAAGGAGACAAAGAAGATACCCCTGGACCCGGAGCACCCAGAGAGGCACGCTGTCATAGGCACAGGCCTTGACAGCAAATAGGAAGGCGAGCTCGTCGATTTCCTCCTTGAGAATTGGGACATCTTCGCATGGTCTCCCAAAGACATGCCGGGAGTCCCGACGGATTTCGCCGAGCACAAGCTACACGTCCGATCTGACGCGAAGCCGGTCAGGCAGCCCTTGCGTCGCCTGTCAGAAGAGAAGAGAAGAGTAGTCGGAGAAGAGATAGCCTGGCTTCTGGCAGCCGGCTTCATTATGGAAGTGTTCTTTCCAGAATGGCTTGCCAACCCGGTCCTCGTGCTGAAGAAGAACAAGCAGTGGTGTATGTGTATCGACTACACCAGCCTCAACAAAGCCTGCCCCAAAGATCCGTTCGCCCTGCCAAGGATTGACCAAGTGATAGACTCCACAGCCAGATGCGAGCTGTTGAGTTTCTTGGATGCTTATTCCGGCTACCACCAGATAAAGCTGAACCCGGCTGGTCGCTTGAAGACCACCTTCATCACCCCATTCGAAGCTTTCTGTTACCTGACTATGACATTCGGCTTGAGAAATGCCTGTGCCACTTTTCAGCGTTGCATGCAGAAATGCCTCCTCAAGAAACTCGACAGAAATGCCCACGTCTATGTAGACGATGTTGTGGTGAAGACGGAGAAACACGGCACCCTACTGGAAGACCTCAAGGAAACTTTTGAGAACTTGCGCCGGTTTCAGATCAAGCTCAACCCGGAGAAATGTGCGTTCGGAGTACCAGCCGGCCAGCTTCTAGGCTTCCTGGTCTCCGAACGCGGCATTGAGTGCAACCCAATGAAGATCGAGGCCATAGAGAGAATGAAGCTCCCTACCAAGCTGCGAGACATCCAGAAGTTCACTGGATGCCTGGCATCTTTGAACCGCTTCATGAGCCGGCTCGGAAAGAATGCTCTCCCCCTCTACTGACTTATGAAGAAGTCCGCTCACTTTGAGTGGAATGACCAGGCGGATCAAGTTTTCCACAAGTTGAAGAAGATGTTGTCCACACCGCCTGTCTTGGCGGCCCCAACTGAGAAGGAGCCCATGCTCCTCTACATCGCCGCAACCAGCCGGGTGGTCAGCATGGTCATTGTGGTTCAGCGCCCAGAAGAAGGCCGAGCTCAGCTAGTCCAAAGGCCGGTATATTATTTGAGCGAAGTGTTATCCACCTCAAAGCAGAACTACCCGCACTATCAGAAAATGTGCTTGTGTGTGTACTTCGCCTCCAAGAAACTCAAGCCCTACTTTCAAGAGCATCCCATCACGGTCGTATGCACTGCCCCGCTTGCCGAGATCATAGGAAGCCGGGATGCATCCGGCCGAGTGGCGAAATGGGCCATTGCGCTGGCTCCATACACAATTTACTATCAGCCCCGCACCGCCATCAAGTCCCAAGCACTGGCCGACTTCCTCATCGACTGGGCCGAGACCCAGTACCTGCCGCCGGCTCCGGACTCCACTCATTGGCGGATGCATTTTGACGGATCCAAGATGCGCACCGGCTTGGGAGCCGGCATCGTCCTCACCTCTCTCAAAGGCGACAAACTCAGATACACATTGCAAATCCACTTTGCCGCCTCCAACAATGTGGCCGAGTACAAGGCGCTCATACACGGGCTCCGGCTAGCCAAGGAACTCGGCATCCGCCGGATCCTGTGTTATGGCAACTCGGACTTAGTGGTACAGCAATCATCCGGCGACTGGGATGCCAAGGACGCAAACATGGCAAGCTACCATTTCCTTCTCTAGCAGCTCAGCGGATATTTCGAAGGGTGCGAGTTCCTTCACGTGCCTCGGGCCGATAATGAGCAAGCAGATACCCTGGCACGAATAGGCTCCACCCGACAAGCTATACCAACCGGCGTCGCCCTCCAACGCCTCTTCAAGCCATCTGTCAAGCCGTCTCCGGAATCCAGTTCCATCTTCGTGCCGCCTGACCCCGACGCAGTCGGATCCGACTTCGGGGACCAGGCAGGCGGCCCGGGGACTCCGGCAGCCGGCTTGGGGACTTCCATAGTCGAACCCGGCCCGGGGACTACCATAATCGAGCCCGGGGACTGCCATAACCGAACCCCGCCCGGGGACTGCAGTGGCACAGTAGGCGGAGGCCGACTCCAACTCCTCACAAACCAGCCCGCCCACCCTGGTTGCAGTAGCCGTCTTGGCAGTCGAAGAAATCACAGCTCCATCATGGGCTCAGCCCATCCTCCGGTTTCTGGTGAACGGAGAACTGCCGACTGACGAGATCTCGGCCAGACAAGTCCAACGCCGAGCAGGAGCTTACACAGTAATGAACCAAGAGCTAGTCAGGCGCAGTGTTACCGGAGTCTTCCAGCGGTGCGTCGAGCAAGAGAAGGGTACAGCAATCCTCAAAGACATCCACCAAGGAGAATGCGGCCACCATGCCCCCTCCAGGACACTCGTCGCCAAGGCCTTCCGCCATGGATTCTTCTGGCCGACTGCATTGGAGGATGCCAAGGAGCTAGTCAAACACTGCAAAGGGTGCCAAGTCTTCGGCTCCAAGCAACACCTGTCGGCTTCTGCACTCAAAACCATCCCCATCACTTGGCCCTTTGCCGTCTGGGGACTGGACATGGTCGGACCATTCAAGACGGCGCGCGGCGGCATGACACATCTGCTTGTCGCCGTAGACAAATTTACCAAGTGGATTGAAGCAAAGCCGATCAAGAAATTGAATGGGCCGACTGCCGTGACATTCATCGCCGACATCACAACCCAGTACGGCATACCACATAGCATCATCACCGACAACGGCACAAATTTCGCCAAGGGAGCATTGGCACGTTTCTGCGCGACACAGGGCATCCGACTGGACTTAGCGTCCGTGGCCCACCCGCAGTCAAACGGCCAAGTCGAGTGAGCAAACGGCCTCATCCTCTCCGGCCTCAAGCCCCGACTGGTCGTGCCACTGGAGCGTTCGGCCGGCTGCTGTCTCGACGAGCTACCGGCCGTCCTATGGAGTCTGTGCACTACTCCAAACAAGTCGACCAGCTTCACCCCTTCTTCCTTGTGTACGGCGCTGAAGCTGTCATCCCAACCGACATCGAGCTCGACTCACCTCGAGTCACCATGTACACCAAATCGGAAGCCAAGGAAGCAAGAGAAGACGGCGTTGACTTGCTGGAAGAAAGCCGGCTGTTAGCCCTCAGTCGGTCCGCCATCTACCAGCAAGGACTACACCGGTATCATAGTCTGAGAGTGAAGCCAAGAACCTTCCAAGAGGGAGACCTTGTGCTCCGGCTAATCCAGCGAACAGCTGGCCAACACAAGCTCTCGGCCCCTTGGGAAGGCCCCTTCATCATCAACCGGGCTCTGGGAAACGACTCCTATTACCTAATCGACGCACAGAAGTCGAAGGCACGCAAGAGAGACGACTCCGGCAAGGAGTCGGAGCGCCCGTGGAACGCCAATCTTCTTCGAAGATTTTACAGTTGAAATGCAGTATGTATCACGCTACCTTTTATATTAAGTATGAGACAACGGGCCCCCGAGAAGTTCTCGGGGACTGCCCTATTCTATCTATGTATGCCGGGAGTCACCACCATGATTACCCTACTGCATTTACTTTCTCCGTCCGGCACCGGGTTCGACTAATCGGCCCGGGGACTCGCCGCCTTGAGTTATGTCCGAGTTCTACCTGCAGTCAGACAAGTAATGTGCCGGCACCCAAGCCCTCTCTTGCGAGAGTCGCAGCTCGAAGAATCAGCTGCCCGACTAGCAAGAGCTAAAGGCGGAAAGGATGCCCACATGAAAAAATGTCTAAGGACTAACGAACTTACATAACACAAGCCGGCTTCCCCCCTCGCCAACCGACTGTCGAAGCAGTCGGCTGGCCGGCTTCCTTTCCTACTCTGCCAAAATCTAAGAAAGCTCGAACCTTGCCTTCCTAGAAGGCCAAATTCCTTACCCGGGCACAGACTGCAGAGCAGCTGTCCGGCTGGGAAGGCGGCAACCAAGGGAAGGCAGCAAAGGAAGAAAGCTGAAAGATAGAAAGCATGTCGGAATGGAAGCCAAACACGTGCATAATAATATTTACATCAAAAGCCTTCGAAAGGCCGGCATTCAACGAAGTTTGAATACACCCCCAGTGGGTGGAATTGCGCAAAATAACAAGTTTTGTACAAAGAGTAACTAGCAGGAAAGTAAATGATAAATCAAGCCAAGGGAGCGCCTGGATCTTTAGGAAGAACGGTGGAGACGGCGGTGTCGGCTGGAGGAGTGGCCGGCTGGTGAGTCTCGGCCTGGTCGCCGCCGGCGGCAGGCGGAGCGTTCGCGCGTGCCTTGTTGCTGGAGGCACGGTCAGGCTGAGGCTGGCTGGCTGCTCTGACATTCGGCTCGGCATCTTCGCCGTCCTCCTCCTCCTCCTCCTCGCCCTCGTCGCTGGAGTCAATCTCCTCCGCCGAGTCCTCGCCATCAGCCGGGTTCAGCCCGAACCAGTCCTCCGGCTGCACGACGCCGTCTTTGTTCACCTCAGGAGCAAAAGCGCTGGTGTCGGTGAAGTCGGCGATCGCCGAAGCACGCTGGATGATAGCCGGCCACACCGCCTCCAGCTCCTCGTCGGCCTCCTGCCTCCAGGTGCGCAGCTGATCCAAGTTCAGTCTAGGGTACCAAGCCCGGACGAACTCTAGCGCCCGTCGAGCACCGGATCGAGCTGCTGAAGCCTTCCAGGCCTCAAGGCGGCCAACGGCTACCTCCAGCCAGTCGGCAGTACGGCTGGGGGTGCGAGGAATTACTTCGCCGGGCCAGAGGGCGGCCAGCACCTGTGCCCCGGCACGCTGAAGCCGCGGAGCATGCGGTAGGCCGGCTGGAGGCGGGCCTCGATCGCCAGAAGCTTCTCCTCAAGCGTCCGGTTGGCATCCGGCGTGATCTCAACCCCAGCCTGCTGCCGGGCTTCACGGTGGGTTTTGATGGCTTGGTTGGCAGCAACAGAATGGCCAGGGAAGTACTCTGCACAAAGAAGAAGGAAAGAGAGCAAGTCAGGAGATAAGCTGACTTGCAAAAGACAAGCAAAGAATGAAGAAGAAGGCGGCCTACCATCAATCAGGTCCTCGACACGGCCATAGCCTTCGCTCAGAGCTTGCCTTGCCTCGGCCCATCCCGCCGCCTCGGTCTTGAATTCGGCTTTGAGGGCAGCCTCGCTGTCCTGGGCCGCCTTCAGGGCCGCCTGGTGGCTTTCCTCCTGGTCGGCCAGCCTCTTGGCCAGGCGGTCACGCTCCTGGGCCAAGGCACTGAGCTCATCCTCCTTGGTGCGAAGGGCGGTCTGGGCGACACCCAGCTGCTGCCTCAGGTCGGCATTGGCTCCTGACAGCATGAAAAGAAGAAGTTAAAAAAGAAGTCGGCAAGAAAGATCCGACCCGACTGCTCGGCAGTCGGCCCGAATCTCGGGGACTACACCCAGTGGGTGCGCTGACGCGCCCCCACATGAGATGAAAAGATAGAAACATTCACGCCGGCTCTCCGTTAGATCGGCGGCCCTCTTGTCTGCCTCTCGGACCTGGGAGTTGAAGGTAGCGGCGTGGAGGTTGTGGTAATCCTGCAAACAGGACGAAGAAACAAGCAAGAGCAAGTCAGTAAAACAGGTCTTCGAAGAAGTTCCAAGACGCCTGCTCAGCACCCGGCTCGGAACTCGGGGACTACACCCAGTAGGTGCGCTGACGCGCCCCCACGGAGAGAAATCAAAAACAAGAAAACTCACCCGAACGACCGCCCGCGTCGCGAGAAATTCTCGGGTACATTGTTGCAGCGCGGTGGCTTGGGCCTGAAGCCGGCTGCGGACGTCTTGCGCCGCCAAATTCAGCGCGGCCGTCCCACTGCCCTGCGTCCACCCTGGCGAGCTAGTGGTGGCCGACTCCAGCTCATGCGACAATGAGCTGGAGGCAGCCGCCCTCTGCTGGTCCGGCTCTGAAGCCGCCCTCGCCGCACGCTGGCGAGCCGGCGACAAGACCACAAGATCCGCCTGCGCAGTTGGCTGCTCAGGCGGCACCTCGGGCTGGCCGCCTTGGCCGATCCCGGCCGATGGAGGCGGCACCACTCCTCCCTCCAGGACAATTATGTCGCTTCCTCCCTCTCCGTCACCGGCGGGTCGCGGCTGGTCTCCTCCGGAGGGGGCTGCGGAACGTCTGGGGGCGCGGAGCGGAGGGGGATGACGAGCTGCGGAGGCTGGCCTTGCAGGGCCTCCGCCGTCTTCTTCGCGGTCTCGGCCTCCGCCCGGGCCCTGGCCACCGTGTCAGCCTGCGCCTCGACCGATTCCGCCGTCGTCTCCAGGGCCGGCTCGGCGGCAGCTGCCCTTCTCTCCTCTGCCTCCCGCTCCTCCCGCGCGTTCCGCTCCGTCGCCGCCTGAAGATCGGCAAGGGGATCTATGCGACGGGAGCCCGCGGACCCTCCCGCTCCGCCGACTATGGAGGCGGCGGTGGTCCGTTCAAGAGTGAGCGGGGCCCTGTTTGACCAAACGGGAGACAAGACTCAGAAGAACAACAACCGAAGAAAAGAAAGAAAATTGCGTAAAGACCAGAACTTACGCCGAGACCATCTGCGGCTGCTTCACCACTTTGCGGAAGTGGGCCGCCTTCGCAGCCGCCTCGTCCCGCTTGGTTGCCACCGCGGGCACCTTAGGCCTCTTCGGTCGACCGCCGAAGGGAGTTGGTGCCGCTCGACGCTTCATACGCCGCCTCGTGCGGCCGGCCCGCCAGATGGGCCGACGCCTTGGGGGTCGGACGCTGGCTGGCGGCATGGGGCGGGGTCGGCCTCGTCATCATCGGGCCAGTCTTCGAAGCCGGCTGTGAGGCCACAGCCGCCTGCCTCGCCGCCGCCTCCCGCCGCGTCCTCGTCCAAAGCGGCCGTCCCCAAGTCGGCGTCGTCAGGATCATCCGCCGCGCAGTCAGGGGCGAACTCGCGCTCTGGTCCCGCAGTCCCGACCGGAGGGTGGAGAAGGGGGTTCTGATTAAGAACAGACCGACTGGTCAAGAGTCGACCAGGAAAAGGATTCAGCAACAAATAAAGAAAGAAAACTTACCATTGGTGGTGGATTGGCACGAGAAAACGGCGCCATGCCATACTGCCAATCCGGCTTGAGCTTGCAGTTGGCGATGTAGTTCACCATGTAAGACACCTCGTCGTGAGGCATCTCCCTGGTGCTGAGCCGGCTTGGGTCGAAGCAGCCGCTCATCTGACAGATCAGATGAGGCCGGACTTGGAGCGGAAGGACTCGGCGCTCGACGAAGACGGCGATCAAGTCGGGCCCGGTCAGGTGGTCCAACTGGATGAGCACCCGAAGTCGGGCGACTGCTCCGGCCCCAGCCGGCGTCAACGACCTGGTCCGGTAGGACCACATGGCCGGCCTCCCAGGCGGCGGGCCGGCTACATAAGCCGGCAGGTTGACGTAGTCGCCGTTCGGGGCAACGTTCTTTACATAAAAGTAAGACCGTTGCCAAAGCTTCACCGACTGGATCAGCGCGATTGAAGGGAAGGGGTTGTCGGCGGTGGACCTCCTCATGGTGATGAAGGCACCGCACGGAGCCGGCACGCCAGCCGTGACCGTGCCGAGCTTGGATTGAAAGAACTCCCCCCAGAGCTCGATGGTGGGGAGAACGCCGAGGAAGCCTTCGCACAAAGAGACGAAGGCCGACAGCAGGACCACCGTGTTGGGGGTGAGGTGGTGCGGCTGGAGCTGGTAGAAGTCCAGGAATGCGCGGAAGAAGCCACTGGTGGGGAGGCCGACGCCGCGCATGCAGTGCGAGTAGAAGATGACCCGCTCGCCTTCCTCCGGCGCCGGCGAGATCTCCCTCGCTAGCGCGAGGCGGACGTGCATGACATCTTCGCTCGGCAGCCGCCGTGTCTTGTGGAGGAACTCGATGTGGTCGTCGCGGATGGTGGAGCCATCCCAAGAGCTCGACGTCGAAGCCATGGCGGCGAGCATGATCGCGAGAAGCGCCCGGCGCGGAGGCAGCAAGCCTGCGGCACGCTGGGAGGAAGAAGGATGCCGAGGCAGGGGCACAACGAGGAGCTGTCGCGGCGAGGCGGAAGAAGAAGGAGGCAGGGCGAGGGCGAGCGTGCGAACTACTGCTGCTCCCCCTTCCCGCCCCTACTTATAGCCTCGCGCGGCGAAGCCGAGGAGGCGAGGCGCGGGGGGGCGTGGGATTAACTGTGCCCACTCCCCCACGCCCCGCGATTATCCCGCCTTGATGGCGAGTGAGAACCGCCATCGGAAGACGTGCGGTCGGTTCGGGCCACAAAAGATCCGCGCACGGGCCGAGGCGTGGGAGTGGCGGGCCCCAGCCTGCAACGGCGTCCCGTCACGCGCGTGGGCTGGCAGGCCCTGCCAGTCGAAGGGTGCCACGTGGCGCGCAGAAGGTGGGCGGTCAGCCCGCTGCTCGGCTGGCGCGCCCGTTGGTTCCCGCCTTCGAATTTGAGAAGGCTTCACCTAGAAGGCACGCAAGGAAGGAAGGTCGGCTCCTGGCTGCCTGTTCCTAGGATAGGAAGCTGGCCGAGCTTCACGATTTCCTCTTCAGCCGCGAAGCCCAACCAGCTTCGGGGACTACTGTCGGAGTAAATGACCACGGGTAGCCTAACCGGCTCCCTTTGGCCCTCAGAAAAAACAACAAGACGATCGGACCTTGAAGCACCTAAGACATGGGGCCGCCTTCCCCCGGCTGGCTATCACCTAGGCCGCCTGGCGGAAGGCGGCCCGGCCATAAAACAACCTTCGGAGGACACCAAGCTCGCGCCGACTCCAAGAAGCCGGCCCACGAAGGACCGGCTCCCCGGAGGCGACCCACGAAGGGCCGACTCCAAGAGGCAAGCGGTTGTACGCCGCCTCCAAAGACCACCACCCATAATGGCGACAGGACAGGGCGTGGCTACAGCAAACCCTGCCACCCCCGAATCCCGGAGAATGCATGGCTACAGTATGCCGTACGGGGCAGCCATCCCCCGTCCGGCGTGGCACTGTTGCCATGAGAGTCATGATGCCATCCACGACGGGTCGCCAGTACGGCCCGCAGGCGGCGGGCCCCTTCGGTCAGAGAGACATCGGAAGGCGGCCCGGCCTCCCCCAGTCGGGCCGGCTTCCAGTAGCCGGCTTGCTCCCCCCCTCGGGGCGCGCGCACCATTAAGCAGATGAGGCACGGTAAGGCTACAGTGGGAGACCGCAAGGCGGCGGCACTGTAGCCATGCTTACCGTGACAAAGCCCTCGTCATCAGAGGCGAGGCAACAGTAACCAGCCCCCGACAGGACCCCCTGGCAGTGGGGCCGGCCTGTCGGCCAGCGAGCCGACAGCCGGCGGGACCCACCAGTCGGCGGGCCCCAGAAGCCGGCGGAGAAGGCGGCAGTTGTAGACACTGACGGCCTGGGCCCGCACCCAGCCGGATTAACATTGTACCCCGGGGGGTAGGCCTATATAAACCCCCCGGGACACCCATGCAAAGGGTTGATCTCACAGAGTTTTAGACACCGCCATAGGGAGAGAAGAGAGCTAGCCTTGCCTTTCTTCCTCCTCCCACCGAACAGCTCAAGGAGCATCTTGTAGCTACTTGTTCAGCTAGTGATCATGCGGAGACCCCGCAGAGCAGCAGTAGGGGTGTTATCTCCACGGAGAGCCCCGAAGCTGGGTAAGATTCGCCGGCGTGCATGTCTTCGCCTTATCCCGTTTCCAGGCACCGGCGCTGTCTTACTGGCTCCCACAATGATAAGCCATCCGTTGGCATATGTCGCACCTACCACCCGACAACTTCCGGTGTCAGAATATAGTCGTCCAATATATCAATCTTTATGTCTCGACCATTTTGAGACTCCTCGTCATGTCCGTGATCATATCCGGGACTCTGAACTACCTTCGGTACATCAAAACACATAAACTCATAATACCGATCATCACCGAACGTTAATCGTGCGGACCCTACGGGTTCGAGAAATATGTAGACATGAATGAGACACGTCTCCGGTCAATAACCAATAGTGAAACCTGGATGTTCATATTGGCTTCCACATATTCTACGAAGATCTTTATCGGTTAAACCGCATAACAACATACGTTGTTCCCTTTGTCATCGGTATGTTACTTGCCCGAGATTCGATCGTCGGTATCTCAATAGCTAGTTCAATCACGTTACCGGCAAGTCTCTTTACTCGTTCTGTAATGCATCATCCCGCAACTAACTTATTAGTCACATTGCTTGCAAGGCTTGTATTGATGGGCATTATCGAGAGGGCCCAGAGATACTTCTCCGACAATCGGAGTGACAAATCCTAATCTCGATCTATGTCAACTCAACAAACACCATCGAAGAAACCTATAGATCACCTTTATAATCACCCAGTTACGTTGTGACGTTTGGTAGCACACAAAGTGTTCCTCCGGTATTCGGGAGTTGCATAATCTCATAGTCATAGGAACATGTATAAGTCATGAAGAAAGCAATAACAACATACTAAACAATCAAGTGCTAAGCTAACGGAATGGGTCAAGTCAATCACATCATTCTCTAATGATGTGATCCCGTTCATCAAATGACAACTCATGTCTATGGCTAAGAAACTTAACCATCTTTGATTAACGAGCTAGTCAAGTAGAGGCATACTAGTGACACTCTGTTTGTCTATGTATTCACACATGTACTAAGTTTCCGGTTAATACAATTCTAGCATGAATAACAAACATTTATCATGATATAAGGAAATATAAATAACAACTTTATTATTGCCTCTAGGGCATATTTCCTTCACTTGTTTCAAACATAATTAACCCTACACATTTTAGTTGACATAGATCAATTCATTACGCTAAAGTCTTTCCCCAATTGTGATCATTATAACTCTAAATTCATTTCTCCAAAGATGATCATTTTACCATTGAAGTGATTCACAACATGACCACTACTACTCCAAAGTCTTTCCCCAAAGTGATCTATTTTAAGCTAGTCTTGATACTCATGTTTTTATTATGATTCACTTTATTGAAAGAAAATACCGGTTCTTTCATGCTCATGTTCGTCGAGCCGACCGAAACGAACAAAAAGCGGACAAAACCTGCGTCCATTTGCGTCGGCCGGTTGGAGTTGGCATAAGAGTGATAAGCAACACAAGGATGAGTCTACAACTAGCCTTAAACAAACACCATTTGCCCGAGCGTAGGCATGACGTCAACAAGCCATAAGATTACAAGCCCAATTCCGTCGTACCAACCGCCACTTAGGCCATATGAGGAGGGCCATGGGGTGGGAAAGCATGAACCATGGGGGAGTAGGAAGCACACGCAGGCAACGAAGACGACAACGTCCACGACAAATGACCAGTGGCAAAACCGCCACACACGACCACACCACCATAAGCTAAAGACATCTAGACTCTCAAAGGCCAGCAAGGCGGCAACAACCATTGACCAAGGCCAACTGATGGACATAGACAAACGATAGGAGGCAAGCACAATAGATCTAAGGGAACTATAGTTAGGGAAGAGATATGATGGGACAACTAGAGGACGGGAGCACACTGTGAAACAACGAGAAGCATGACCACACATCCCATCTCCATCGCCGACGCCAGAATCCACTACAGCAGCACATGACTAGGACCCGAAACGAAGCACGAGGGAATGCCTCATCATCACCATCCCCAATGGCCACGAGGGCTTTGCCTTTGTCAACAGCAACCTCGAGCAACACCAATGTTTGGGAAACTGTGAAGAAGGCCGACAACATCTAGCTCCAACACCAATGTTTGGGAAACTGTGGAGAAGGCCGACAACATCTAGCTCTATAAGGGCGACCCAAAGGTTGGAAGGGGTGCCTTCCTTGGTACTCATAGTGTGGAAGAAACCAGCGGTTGCCATCCCCGCATCTCCGTCCACTTCCACTTCGTTGATAATTCTGAAATTTGTTATGGTTCTTGCAAATTTATTGTGCATTTTGTGTTCGGCTGCTCGGGGTTCAACACATGATTACCATCTACCAATCACATTTCCATTGCATCCAAATGGCTGGCGGATTACAACAATAATGTCCCCAATTACTTGTTTTAGATTTGATTAGATACAGATGAATTCCATATACAACCGTTTCTTTATGGCTCCTTACCATTACGGATTATCCAAACGGGGCCCTCATATTTTTCAAGACACCCGTCAGTACAGATAGCCGTGACCTCATCTCTGTCGTTGGTGAAGAAATGACTACCAGTTCTGTGAGTCCTGGGACAGCGACGAGGGGCGAAGAACTCCCCTGGCTCCAAATCGGAGAACTGGGTGAGCCCCTTGGTGTAGCTCCTACCCGATTTGTTGAACTCGTAGACATGCCGCGCCTTGAACTTGAAACGACCAAATCGCCGAGTCATCTCGTCGTGGTCGCGCGCCATTCCATGGAAGCGGCACCACCGCTCGTACAGAGCCCACAGGGTTTCATCCGACGCGAGGTCCTTCTCGTCGAAGTAGGGTACGGTGTCCGGGTCTTGCGTTATCACAGAAACGAAAACTGTAATGTGTGCTGACAACCAAGATGTGTAAAGAATACCGAGATTGATTGATTACCAGGGCGGAACTCATCCTCGAGGTCATCTGCTGCGTCGCCGACAGTCAAAGGGGAGTCCTCACCGGAGGGGAGGGTAGCGATGGTGCGCCGGAGGAAGAAGTCCGAGGGGCTGGTTGAGGCGGCGGCGGAGTTTGGGGATCTAAGTAAGGGCCGCGTCCGGGCGGTTATGGTGGTATCTCCAGTGAGATCGCGGCCGGGTAAGCGAAGAGCGAAGCGGCCGGACTTGGTGGTTCTCCAAGCGGCCCGTGAGAGCCTTAATGCGACGGACGCCATAGCAGGTCCTAAGGAGAAGGTGCGGGATAGATCTAGAGTTGTGGAGGCGGGTTGTTTTTTTTTTTTTTAGCATAATCTGTATCCTTTATTAAACGTGGACAGTCATCGGAATACAGATAATATCGGGCAAAGATGTAAGCCACACATGGTGCCCGGGAGGGAGGGATGCTGCAGCCTTAGCTAAAGCATGAGCCTCTCCATTATGTTTTCTACTCTCATGTATAAACTCTACTTCCCTAAAAACTCTCCTCTGGTGCTTGATATCTTGCAGAATTGGGAAGAACTTGCATGGATTGTCATCCTTGATCCTTGTTACCACTTCACAGCAATCGGTGGCCACACATATGGACTGGAGTTGTAAATCTGCAGCAAGTGCTAGCGCTTCGCTGCATGCTTGTGCTTCGAGGATCACCGGATCCACAATGCCTTCGACAATGATCGCTGAAGCCCCCAGATAGGTCCCGTTTTTATCTCGGCAAACTGCTGCCGAAGCGCCCTTGTCGCCAATCTTGGAGAAGCCGCCATCAGCATTAATTTTGGTGTCATGCAGTTCTGGCGCTAACCATGCAGACTGCCTCGGCTGCACTGAGTCCTTTATTACATGCGGGTCCCTGGGCATTGCATGCATGCCCCTGGATATTGCATGCAAGTCCTTCGATTGCGCATGCGGGTCCTTTGTGCGCGCCCCCCTTTCAGGTAGTTGATCAAGCTCCGCCATGAACTTGGTGATGAAAACATGGGTACTGAGGGGGCTCTGGAACTGCTCGTCATGGATAGCACGGCGCCTCGCCCACCAAATTGCCCACATCGTGACAAGCACCCGCGCCAAATCCACCGTGGGGAGGGTATCCACTAACCAAAACATCCATAGTTTAGCATCATCCGTCCGGTTAGAGATGATTGTTTCCGTTATTTCCTCATCCGCGAGAGCCCATACACATCGGGCCATATGACAGTCGAAAAGAGCGTGACGCCACGTATCCACCGCCGCGTGACAGATCGAGCATGCAGCGGAGTCGGCCATACTTCGGTGATGTCAAACAGCCCCCGTGGGTATAGAGGTTTTGGCAAGTCTCCACGCAAAGACACGAACTTTGGAGGGAACCGCAGCGCCCCAAAGTCTAGCCCATGAGCGGCCATCAGCTGTGATATTGGAGTGGCCATCATTATGCTCCAGCCAATCTGTACGTTGTTGTTTTGTCGCTGCTAGCAGTTTGTACGCTGAACTCACAGTGAAAATCCCTCTTCTGTCGTAGTGCCATGACCAGAAATCTCCCTGAACCTTGCTGCTAAGGGGAATGTTGAGGATTGACTCCACGTCCATTGGGAACAGATGTTCATCAAGCAAAGCACGGTCCCAGGTGTGGGTGATCTGGTTTATGAGTTCCGATACCTGTTGAGGAGGGTTCTGAGATTTTGGGCAAACTGGCCGGAGTTTGAAGTCACGGGGTATCCAGTTCTCGTGCCAAATGTTGGTACTGTCCCTCGTTCCGATGCGTTTCAGGAGGCCGAGTTTTAGTGCATCCCGCCCCTCAACAATCGAACGCCAAACTTGTGATGGGTTCCTCCCTACTTCTGCGTCCAGAATTGAAGAAGAAGGATAATACACCGCTCGCAGAATCCTAGCACTGAGGGAGTCCGGCTGGGTCAAAAGCCTCCAAGCCTGTCTGGCAAGTAAAGCCAAGTTGAAGAGCTCAATGTCTCGAAAGCCCATGCCACCCATGTTCTTCGGTTGTGACATAACTTCCCATGAAACCCAGGCAGTCCTTCTCTCTCCTTTCTTAGATCCCCACCAGAATTTTCGCAACAAACCGTTAATATGCTGACAAAGGCCTCGAGGCAGTTTGAAGCAGGCCATGGAGTAAGTGGGAATCGCCTGAGCAACTGATTTGATCAAACTTCCTTGCCGCCAACAGATAAGGCCTTCTCCATCCAACCTTGCACCTGCTTCCATATGCGATCCTTGAGATATTTGAAAGCCCCTTCCTTTGCTCTTCCCGCATCAGCTGGAAGGCCAAGGTATTTGTCTGACAATTTTTCATTCTGCACCTGAAGAGTTTGCATCACCTGTTGCTTCAGAGACTCTGCACAGCCCTTGCTAAAAAAGATTGATGACTTGTCCTTGTTAATGCGCTGGCCAGAAGCTTCACAGTAGCGTTGCAACAAAGAATCCACCCGCATTGCCATCTCAGGTGTGGCATCAAAAAACAAGAGGCTATCGTCCGCAAATAATAAATGATTTACCTCCGGATCACCCTCCGCAACTTTGATTCCCCGTATACTCTCATTCGGAGCAACCGACTTGAGCAAGCATGAGAGGCCCTCGGCGGCCAGCAAAAATAGATATGGAGATATCGGGTCACCTTGCCTGAGTCCTCGTGATGGGCTGAAATCATCTTGCTTTGCACCATTAAAAACAACAGAGAAAGAAACTGAGGTGACACATCTCATGACAATCTCTGTGAACCGTGCACTAATGCCAAGTTTTAGCATCACCTTTTCAAGATAGTTCCACTCAATTCTATCATATGCTTTCATCATATCAAGCTTCAAAGCACAAAATCTGTTACCCTTTACCTTCCGCGTTTTCATGTAGTGGAGACATTCATAGGCAGAGATGAAATTATCCGTGATAAGCCGTCCCGGTACAAATGTTGATTGTTCCTCAGAGATGATTTCGGGGAGAATGAGCTTGAGCCGATTAGCCAAAACCTTAGATGCAATCTTGAAGATCACATTGCAGAGACTTATCGGTCTAAACTGTCCTAAATTTTTTGGACTTGCAATTTTTGGGATTAAAACAATGAATGTTTTGTTTATCTCCTCCGGGGAATCCTCACCCTTTAGAACACGTAGCACCATATCAGTTACCTCATCACCGCACAACTCCCAGTGCCTCTGAAAGAAGTGTGCCGGAAAGCCGTCAGGCCCTGGAGCCTTGGTAGGGAACATTTGGAATAAAGCCGCTTTCACTTCGGTGTTTGTGTATCGAGCGTTGAGCATGTCATTCATGGCACCATCCACCCTGGTCGGTATATGGGAGAGCACTTCCTCAATCCCAATAGTATTTTCAGAGGCATAAAGATTACCGTAAAAGCTCGTTGCCATGTTTGCCATCTCTTGCTCATCTGTACAAATCGTGCCATCCGCTCGTTGCAATTCGCTGATACGGTTGCGTGTCTTTCGAGCACTAGCTTTGCGGTGAAAAAATTTGGTGTTATTGTCTCCCTCCGCCAGCCACTGAATTCGGGCCCGTTGACGCCACATGATTTCCTCGCGCAAACACAGCTCCGCCATACGGGCTGCGACTCGCTCTTCTTCCTGTAATGGTCCTGTGCGGTTTGGCAATGCACGCAGTTCCGCAAGTTTTGTGCGCAGTGAACGCAGCTCTGTTCTTACAGCCCCGAAAGTCGTATGGCCCCACTGGAGAAGGTGCGGGATAGATCTAGAGTTGTGGAGGCGGGTTGTAGGTCGCAAAGAATATATCCCGCAATACAGACCGCGGCCCATTGAGCACAGCAGATGGGGCGATTTTCTTAGGCAAGACTATACGCCATTTTCTATTCCGCGCCCTCAGCGTCAGTTATTTTAGGCAAACTCGCAAAGCGTCACATTTACAGGGACGAAGAAAAAATCTTTAAGGTGGCCTGACTAAACATGGCGGCCGGTCCTTAGAGTTAAAGTATGCTTCGTTAGTTTGTGGGCCTCGATATTCGAGGTTCTAAACTCATGACTAATGAACAAGAGATAAAATTGCTAGAGTGCTCCTTGATCTCATGCACCACTGCTCCATAAGACGACGATTTCCCTCTCTGAATTGCTTCAACCGTTAACTTGCAAACGAATGCCACAATTTTTTTTTGAATATAGATATCATCTGCTAGGGCTAGTGCTTCTCTTATTGTCAAGCTTTCCAACACTTCGGCTCGCTGAAAACGATTGCAGATGCACCCTGAAAGACGCCCTCAGCGCCAGTTAAATGGCAGTTCACCAACCGAATCATAGCCCCCTTCCACCTGGGCTCGGCCCATTTATTTATTTTTCTTTCTCGACAGCAAGGGCAACCCAAACACGGGACCTCCTAATCAGCACAAGAGCTATTTATCGCATTACGCGAGAGTAGAGTATAGTCTCGCGTCGACGTTTTCTGTTTCAGCTCGTTACTTCTTCGTGACTCTCTTCTCCTCCTCTTATCGTCTCGGCCAAGTACCTCCTCCTCATCACCATCTTCTCCTGGTGCTCGTCTTCTCATCTCGCACAGCCGTGGCACCGACGGTTGGTCTCCACCGTGCTCGTCTTCTCCTCTCGCATAGCCGTGGCGGCTTGTATATGTCGCAAAGAATATATCCTGCAATACAGACCGCGGCCCATTGAGCACAGCAGACGGGGCAATTTTCTTGGGCGAGACTATACGCCATTTCCTATTCCGCCCCCTCAGCGCCAGTTAAAGGACAATTCACCAACCGACTCATAGCCCCCTTCCACCTGGGCTCGGCCAATTTATTTGTTTTTCTTTCTCGACGCTAGGGGCAACGCAAACACAGGACCTCCCAATCGGCGCTTACAGCGTCGGCTAGCGCTCTGTGCTCGCACACGGTGCGTAGCGGGCCGTCCCAATCAACCTGTGGAGAAAAACAAACGCGAGAGAAAAGTTTATGCGAAGTGGGAATTGATCTGCTGGCCTAAGTCGAGTGCTTCAAGAATTACCAATAGACCAGGCTCACTTTGTTGGCTATGATCAGGAAATAATCCTCTTTGACCCCTCTCTTAGTACAAACTTCAACATATAGTCAGCTTTGTTCACGTTGATTAATATAAAAAAGAAAAAATCACAAAAAATTAAAAATATTATGAATTAAGAAAAGTTCACGGAGTTTGAAAAAAGTTTCACGGAAGTTGAAAAAGTTTATCGAATTTAAAAAAAGAATAATTGATTTTGGAAAAAATTCATAGAATTTGAAAAAATCATCAAATATAAAAAAGTTCGTCAATTTTGAAAAAAACTTCATTGATTTTTCTAAAAAATTTCATCGAATTTAAAAAACATTCACAAAACTGAAAAATAGTTCAACAATTTGAAAAAAAGTTCATCAAATTTAAAAAATTGCATCTATTTAAAGAAAATATGACATGTTTTCAAACAATTCATCGAACCATGAAAAATAAGAAGAAAAAACAGAAAACAAAAAAGGAGAAAACAAAAAGGAAAAACAGGTAAAAGGAAAAAGGGAAAAGAAAGAATAACAGATAGAAAAAGTTCAATCTTACGAGATCCCACGTGGTGGCTTTGCGGATTAAAACACAGAAGAAAGAAAATGCTAGACGGGCTGGCCCAGCACGGAGGAGCTTCACGCGCCTGTTTGCAAACGGACGCTGAAGCCCCAAATAGGATCCACCCGCAAACAAGCGACACCGTTTGATCTTTTGAAAGAGACCCAACCAATTTTGTGAAGCCTCCGGTTGGTTTAGGAAAGCTTCTAATCAGTTTTGAAAAATAATTCAAGGATTTAAAAATCATGGATTTGGAAAATAATTCACCGTTTAAAAAAAAGATCACGAATTTCAAAGAAAATTAACCGATATTGAAAAAAAGTTCATAAATTAGGGACAAGTTTGTGGAATTCAATATAATCATCATTTTGAAAAATTTCGTGGATTTGAAATTTGTTGATGAATTTGAAAAAGTTTGCATGTTTAAAAAATGCTTCATGATTATGAAGAAATTTCATGCATATAAAAATAAATAAAGGAGAATGGAAAAATAAATAATAAATTTAAACAATAAAATAAAAACCATCCAAAAACCCAAAACAAGAAATAAATCAGTCCGAAGCTATTAGAAGTGCTTGGGTCTCAACTGTATCTTCAGGAAAACATGTTGCGACAGAATTGAACCCACCAGGCCATCTCACACGCTTGTGCAAACTTACTTTGTTTTTTTCCTTTATTTTGTTCTACAGTTTGGTTTGTTCTTTTCTTGTTTCTTTTTTTATTTTCTTAAAAGCATGGTTTCATAAAAAATGCGAACCTTTTTTACAAAATCGATGAACCTTTTTATAATTATATAAACTAGTTTTCAAGTTTGATGACTTTTTTAAAATCAGGTGAACTTTTTCTCCTAAATCGATGAACCTATGAAGTATTTTTCAAATTCGTTGAATTATTTTAAAATCTAATGAACTTTTCTTAAAATTGATGAATCAAATTCTATGTTTTTTTAGAAAAAATTGATGACCTTTTTTCAAAATTGATAAACTTTTTGGAAATTCAATGAACCTTTTTCATCTTTGATGAACTTTGTTCGAAATTGGTGAACTTATTTCAGTGTTGTTTTTTTTCAAATTCATGAACTGTTTTTGATTTTGTGAACTTTTTGAAATTTTTTGAACTTTTTTGAATACTTGAACTTTTTTAGAGGTAGGAAATGGAAAAGCTGGCGAAAGGATTAGCAGGGCGGGGAAGGGTGTTGGTGTCTGAATGTCGCAGCATTTTTTGAAAATTCCCCGCCCAAATGTAAAATCACACAAAGGAATGAAAAGAAAAAGAAAACTTGTGCTCTTGATTGACCTGGGATTTATTATGGTCAATTTATTTTCTCATGTTAAGTTGGATGGAATTATTTTAAATAAATCTTTACTTTTTTCCAATTTTGGTGAACTTTTTTGCATGTTCATGAACTTCTTTTGAAATCTGTGAATCCGTGAACTATCAAATTTGGTTCATATTTTCTTTTAAAAATCATGTTTTTCATAAAAACAAATACTTTGAAAATCTAAACGTGTAGTGTAATGTGCAATAAATAGCATGTCTACTGTTGTTTTTAAGAGGTCCGCGCTGTACATTATCTCTGGCACTTAGTAGCTCCATTGGTTTGCATGATGCCTAGAAGAGCGCAACGGCCTGAGATTGTATCCTCGGTCAGACCATTTTTTGGGGCGTCTTCGCGCTGCGCTGCGCGTTGGTAGGTTGGCCCACCGGAGGGGCAGTAAGCGCCAATTACAATCCGCCCCGCTGAAGGCGCGGAATAGAAGCTCCCCTTTAACTGGCTCTGAGGGCGCAGAATAGGAAATAGCCTCCTCTTTGTCGCTTAACGCTTGTCGCTCGGATCATAGTCGGAATCGCCTACAAACAGCATACTAGCGGGCTGGCTCATTAGGCCTTGTACAATGCTAGATTCTTAAAGAGATGCTTCAGAAAATAAAACAAATTTTCCTGAAGCACCAGTGCTTATTTCTACAGGAAAGATGCCTAACTAAGCGTCTATCCTTTTTTACAAATAAGCACCGGTGCTTAGAGAAAGTTTGGTTTATTTCTCTAAGCATCTCGCTTAAGCACCTTGCATTGTACAAGGCCTTAGAGTGATAGTCGCCGCTGCTTGTAGCCATTAGTGTACGTTTGATCGGAGTGTTTTTTTGGTTTTCTTGTTCTATTTTCTTTGTTCTCATGGATTTCTTTGGTTTTTCTTTTTTCACTCATTCTTATTTTGGGCTTTTTGTTTTCTCATTGCTTTTTCTTAGGCTTTTTTTACTTTGGTTTTCTTTGTTTTCTCATTCTTTCTTCATTATGTACTTTTTTGTTTCTTTCTTAGTTCTCTTCATTTTCTTCGCTTTTTCTTTTCCTTTGTCTCTATATTTTTATTTTTTTGTGGCTTCTATCGGTTCTCTTTTTCATTAACTCTTGTCTACTTTTTTCTCAGTATACAATATAATCTTTTAGAGCACGAGTGAAATATTTTTCTGATACACTTCGAAATCTTTTGAAACACATAAACATATTTTCTTTAAATACATGTTTTGAACACTTTTTCTGAATACATAGTAACATTTTCCAGATACGAGTTATACATTTTTAAATGGAAATAAACATATTTTTAGATTACATGATCATTTTCTTACATTCTATACTTGAATGCGTCTCGATTTCATGTTTTTTTATCAACACGGGAAAACAGTCGAATGGCTATGATCTTATGGAAGATGTTATAGTAAAAGCTATGGAGGAAAAACTTGGATTATTTATTGCTTTTCTTCTTGGCTACCATTGGTCTTTGCGCCAATGTTGCAGTTGGTCTCTTTAAACAGTTGACTATACTTCCATTTTATGTTTCATATGGTTCATTTAGTTTTGAAGTTGTAATTGGTCAGTTGGTCTCTTGAAAGTGTTTATTTGACTTCTATTTTATGTTTCACATAATTCGCTTAACTTCCTGACTTCAGTTGGACTATGTGCCAATTGGCGCAACGATTCATCAATTGATCCTATAAACCTCGCTATGCTACCCGCATAGCTGAGGCATTTGCGTCCGGGGATGAATCCGGCTCGCACATTTTGCCTCGCTGTCAAAATTCAGCCCTTCCACTTTGGTGACGCACGTAAGAGACATAACTATTAACGAAGCAAGGCCCTTCCACTCACGCAGATGTGGTCACACAAAAAATGCCCGGTTCCGTGGCACTATGAACTGACCAGTGATGAGGGTTTAATCAAATGAACTTGTTTCAAACATAATTAACCCTACACATTTTAGTTGACCTAGATCAATTCATTTACCCTAAAGTCCTTCCCCAATCGTGATCATTATAACTCTAAAGTCATTTCTCCGAAGATGATCATTTTACCATTGAAGTGATTCACAACATGACCACTACTACTCTAAAGTCTTTCCCCCAAAGTGATCTCTTCAAAGCTAGTTTTGATACTCATACTTTTATTATGATTCTCTTTATTGAAAGAAAATATCGGTTCTTTCATGCTCATGTCCGTCGAGCTGACCCAAACGAACGAAAAGCGGATAGAAACCACGTCCATTTGTATCCGCCGGTTGGAGTTGGCATAAGAGTGACAAGTCTACAACTAGCCTTAAATGAACACCATTTGCACGAGCGTAGGCACAACGTCAACAAGCCATAAGATCACAAGCCCAATTCCGTCGTACCAACTGTTGGAGAACGTTGCAGAAAATAAAAAAATTCTACGCTTCACCAAGATCAATCTATGGAGTCATCTAGCAACGAGAGAGAGAGGAGTGCATCTACATACCCTTGTAGATCGCGCGCGGAAGCGTTCAAGAGAACGGGGTTGAGGGTGTCGTACTCGTCGTGATCCAAATCACCGGAGATCCTACCGCCGAACGGACGACACCTCCGCGTTCAACACACGTACGGCTGGGAAGACGTCTCCTCCTTCTTGATCCAGCAAGGGGGAAGGAGAGGTTGATGGAGATCCAGCAACACGACAAGGTGGTGGTGGATGCATCAGCGTTCTCGGCAGGGCTTCGCCAAGCACAGCGAGAGGGAAAGGTGTCACGGGAGGGAGAGGGAGGCACCAGGGGCTAGGGTGCGGCTGCCCTCCCTCCCCCCACTATATATAGGGCCCCTAGGGGGGCGCCGGCCCTAGGAGATCCAATATCCAAGGGGCGGCGGCGGCCAAGGGGGTGGCTTGCCCCCCAAGGCAAGTGAGGCGCCCCCACCCCTAGGGTTTCCAACCCTAGGCGCAGGGGGGCCCAAGGGGGGGCGCACCAGCCCACTAGGGGCTGGTTCCCCTCCCACTTCAGCCCATGGGGCCCTCCGGGATAGGTGGCCCCACCCGATGGACCCCCGGGACCCTTCCGGTGGTCCCGGTACAATACCGGTGACCCCCGAAACTTTCCCGATGGCCGAAACTAAACTTCCTATATATAAATCTTCACCTCCGGACCATTCCGGAATTCCTCGTGACGTCCGGGATCTCATCCGAGACTCCGAACAACTTTCGGGTTACTGCATACTAATATCTCAACAAACCTAGCGTCACCGAAACTTAAGTGTGTAGACCCTACGGGTTCGGGAGACATGCAGACATGACCGAGACGCCTCTCCTGTCAATAACCAACAGCGGGATCTGGATACCCATGTTGGCTCCCACATGCTCCTCGATGATCTCATCGGATGAACTACGATGTCGAGGATTCAATCAATCCCGTATACAATTCCCTTTGTCAATCGGTACGTTACTTGCCCGAGATTCGATCATCGGTATCCCAATACCTCGTTTAATCTCGTTACCGGCAAGTCACTTTACTCATACCGTAATGCATGATCCCGTGACCAGACACTTGGTCATGTTGAGCTCATTATGATGATGCATTACCGAGTGGGCCCAGAGATACCTCTCCGTCATACGGAGTGACAAATCCCAGTCTCGATTCGTGCCAACCCAATAGACACTTTCGGAGATACCCGTAGTGCACCTTTATAGTCACCCAGTTACGTTGTGACGTTTGTCACACCCAAAGCACTCCTACGGTATCCGGGAGTTGCACAATCTCATGGTCTAAGGAAATGATACTTGACATTTGAAAAAGCTCTAGCGAAACGAACTACACGATCTTGTGCTATGCTTAGGATTGGGTCTTGTCCATCACATATTCTCCTAATGATGTGATCCCGTTATCAATGACATCCAATGTCCATAGTCAGGAAACCATGACTATCTGTTGATCAACGAGCTAGTCAACTAGAGGCTTACTAGGGACATGTTGTGGTCTATACATTCACACATGTATTACGATTTCCAGATAACACAATTATAGCATGAACAATAGACAATTATCATGAACAAGGAAATATAATAATAACACTTTTATTATTGCCTCTAGGGCATATTTCCAACAGTCTCCCACTTGCACTAGAGTCAATAATCTAGTTACATTGTGATGAATCGAACACCCATAGCGTTCTGGTGTTGATCATGTTTTGCTCTAGGGAGAGGTTTAGTCAACGGATCTGCTACATTCAGGTCCGTATGTACTTTACAAATATCTATGTCTCCATCTTGAACATTTTCATGAATGGAGTTGAAGCGACGCTTTATGTGCCTGGTCTTCTTGTGAAACCTGGGCTCCTTGTCAAGTGCAATAGCTCCAGTGTTGTGACAGAAGAGTGTGATCGGCCCCGACGCATTGGGTATGACTCCTAGGTCGATGATGAACTCCTTCACCCAGATTGCTTCATGCGCTGCCTCTGAGGCTGCCATGTACTCCGCTTCACATGTAGATCCCGCCACGACGCTTTCCTTGCAACTGCACCAGCTTACTACCCCACCATTCAAAATATACACGTATTCGGTTTGTGACTTAGAGTCATCCAGATCTGTGTCGAAGCTAGCATCGACGTAACCCTTTACGACGAGCTCTTGGACACCTCCATATACGAGAAACATATCCTTAGTCCTTTTCAGGTACTTTAGGATGTTCTTGACCGCTTTCCAGTGTTCCATGCCGGGATTACTTTGGTACCTTCCTACCAAACTTACGGCAAGGTTTACATCAGGTCTGGTACAGGTCATGGCATACATGATAGACCCTATGGCTGAGGCATAGGGGACGACACTCATCTTTTCTCTATCTTCTGCCGTGGTCGGACATTGAGCCGAGCTCAATTTCACACCTTGCAACACAGGCAAGAACCCCTTCTTGGACTGATCCGTATTGAACTTTTTCAATATCTTATCAAGGTATGTGCTTTGTGAAAGACCTATGAGGCGTCTCGATCTATCTCTATAGATCTTGATGCCTAATATGTAAGCAGCTTCTCCAAGGTCCTTCATTGAAAAACACTTATTCAAGTAGGCCTTAATGCTGTCCAAAAGTTCTATATCATTTCCCATCAAAAGTATGTCATCCACATATAATATGAGAAATGCCACAGAGCTCTCACTCACTTTCTTGTAAACGCAGGCTTCTTCATAAGTCTGCATAAACCCAACCGCTTTGATCATTTCATTAAAACGAATGTTCCAACTCCGAGATGCTTGCAGCAGCCCATAGATGGAGCACTGGAGCTTGCATACCTTGTTAGCATTCTTAGGATCGACAAAACCCTCTGGCTGCATCATATACAGTTCTTCTTTAAGATGGCCGTTAAGGAATGCCGTTTTGACGTCCATTTGCCATATCTCATAATCATAGTATGCGGCAATTGCTAACATGATTCGGACGGATTTCAGCTTCGCTACGGGTGAGAAAGTCTCATCGTAGTCAACCCCTTTAACTTGTCGATAACCCTTAGCGACAAGTCGAGCTTATAGATTGTAACATTACCATCCGCGTCCGTCTTCTTCTTAAAGATCCATTTGTTTTCTATCGCTCGCCGATCATCGGGCAAGCCTGTCAAAGTCCATACTTTGTTTTCATACATGGATCCTATCTCGTATTGCATGGCTTCAAGCCATTTGTTGGAATCTGGGCCCGCCATTGCTTCTTCATAGTTCGAAGGTTCACCGTTGTCTAACAACATGATTTCCAGGACAGGGTTGCCATACCACTCTGGTGTGGAACGTGTCCTCGTGAACCTACGAAGTTCAGTAGAAACTTGATCCGAAGTACCTTGATCATCATCATTAATTTCCTCTCTAGTCGGTGCAGGCACCACAGAAACATCTTCCAGAGCTGCGTACCGGTTCAAGAGGTAGTACTTCATCAAGTTCCACTTTCCTCCCACTTACTTCTCTCGAGAGAAACTCTTTCTCCAGAAAGGACCCGTTCTTGGCAACAAAGATCTTGCCTTCGGATCTGAGGTAGAAGGTATACCCAATGGTTTCCTTAGGGTATCCTATGAAGACGTATTTTTCCGACTTGGGTTCGAGCTTTTCAGGTTGAAGTTTCTTGACATAAGCATCGCGTCCCCAAACTTTTAGAAACGATAGCTTAGGTTTCTTCCCAAACCATAATTCATACGGTGTCGTCTCAATGGATTTAGATGGTGCCCTATTTAAAGTGAATGTAGTTGTCTCTAGAGCGTATCCCCAAAATGATAGCGGTAAATCGGTGAGTGACATCATAGATCGCACCATATCCAATAGAGTGCGATTACGATGTTCGGACACACCATTATGCTAAGGTGTTCCAGGCGGCGTGAGTTGTGAAACGATTCCACATTTCCTTAAGTGCGTACCAAATTCGTGACTTAAATATTCTCCCCCATGATCTGATCGTAAGAACTTTATCTTTCGGTCACGTTGATTCTCTACCTCATTCTGAAATTCCTTGAACTTTTCAAAGGTCTCAGACTTGTGTTTCATTAAGTAGACATACCCATATCTACTCAAGTCGTCAGTGAGAGTGAGAACATAACGATATCCTCCGCGAGCCTTAACGCTCATTGGACCGCACACATCAGTATGTATGATTTCCAATAAGTTGGTTGCTCGCTCCGTTGTTCCGGAGAACGGAGTCTTGGTCATTTTTCCCATGAGGCATGGTTCGCATGTGTCAAACAATTCATAATCGAGAGACTCTAAAAGTCCATCAGCATGGAGCTTATTCATGCGCTTGACACCAATGTGACCAAGGCGGCAGTGCCACAAGTATGTGGGACTATCGTTATCAACCTTACATATTTTGGTATTCACACTATGAATATGTGTAACATCACGTTCGAGATTCATTAAGAATAAACCATTGACCAGCGGGGCATGACCATAAAACATATCTCTCATATAAATAGAACAATCATTATTCTCAGATTTAAATGAGTAGCCATCTCACATTAAACGAGATCCAGATACAATGTTCATGCTCAAAGCTGGCACTAAACAACAATTACTGAGGTTTAAAACTAACCCCGTAGGTAAATGTAGAGGTAGCATGCCGACGGCGATCACATCGACCTTGGAACCATTCCCGACGTGCATCGTCACCTCGTCCTTCGCCAGTCTCCCCTTATTCCGTAGCTCCTGCTTTGAGTTACAAATATGAGCAACTGCACCATTATCAAATACCCAGGAGCTACTACGAGTGCTGCTAAGGTACACATCAATAACGTGTATATCACATATACCTTTGGTGTTGCCGGCCTTCTTGTCTGCTAAGTACTTGGGGCAGTTCCGCTTCCAGTGACCACTTCCCTTGCAATAAAAGCACTCAGTCTCAGGCTTGGGTCCATTCTTTCACTTCTTCCCGGCAACTGGCTTACCGGGTGCGGCAACTCCCTTGTCGTCTTTCTTGAAGTTCTTCTTATCCTTGCCTTTCTTGAACTTAGTGGTTTTATTCACCATCAACACTTGATGTTCCTTTTTGATCTCTACCTCCGCTGATTTCAGCATTGAATACACCTCAGGAATGGTCTTTTCCATCCCCTGCATATTGAAGTTCATCACAAAGCTCTTGTAGCTCGATGGAAGCGACTCAAGGATTCTGTCAATAACCGCGTCATCCGGGAGATTAACTCCCAGCTGAGTCAAGCGGTTGTGCAACCCAAACATTTTGAGTATGTGCTCACTGACAGAACTATTTTCCTCCATCTTACAACTGAAGAACTTGTCGGAGACTTCATATCTCTCGACCCGGGCATGAGCTTGGAAAACCATTTTCAGCTCTTCGAACATCTCATATGCTCCGTGTTGCTCAAAACGCTTTTGGAGCCCCGGTTCTAAGCTGTAAAGCATGCCGCACTGAACGAGGGAGTAATCATCAGCACGAGACTGCCAAGCGTTCATAACGTCTTGGTTCTCTGGGATGGGTGCTTCACCTAGCGGTGCTTCTAGGACATAATCTTTCTTTGCAGCTATGAGGATGATCCTCAGGTTCTGGACCCAGTCCGTATAGTTGCTGCCATCATCTTTCAGCTTGGTTTTCTCTAGGAACGCGTTGAAGTTGAGGGAAACATTAGCGTGGGCCATTTGATCTACAAGGCATATTGTAAAGATTTTAGGCTAAGTTCATGATAATTAAGTTCATCTAATCAAATTATTCAATGAACTCCCACTCAGATAGACATCCCTCTAGTCATCTAAGTGAAACATGATCCGAGTCAACTAGGCCGTGTCCGATCATCACGTGAGACGGACTAGTCATCATCGGTGAACATCTTCATGTTGATCGTATCTTCTATACGACTCATGCTCAACCTTTCGGTCTTCCGTGTTCTGAGGCCATGCCTGTACATGCTAGGCTCGTCAAGTCAACCTAAGTGTATTGCGCGTGTAAATCTGGCTTACACCCGTTGTATTCGAACGTTAGGATCTATCATACCCGATCATCACGTGGTGCTTCGAAACAACGAACCTTCGCAACGGTGCACAGTTAGGGGGAACACTTTCTTGAAATTATTGCGAGGGATCATCTTATTTTAGCTACCGTCGTTCTAAGCAAATAAGATGTAAAACATGATAAACATCACATGCAATCAAATAGTGACATGATATGGCCAATATCATATTGCTCCTTTGATCTCCATCTTCGGGGTGCCATGATCATCTTCATCACGGGCATGACACCATGATCTCCATCATCATGATCTCCATCATCGTGTCTTCATGAAGTTGTCACGCCAACGATTACTTCTACTTCTATGGCTAACGTGTTTAGCAATAAAGTAAAGTAATTTACATGGCGTTATTCAATGACACGCAGGTCATACAAAAAAATAAAGACAACTCCTATGGCTCCTGCCGGTTGTCATACTCATCGACATGCAAGTCGTGATTCCTATTACAAGAACATGATCAATCTCATACATCACATATATCATTCATCACATCCTTTTGGCCATATCACATCACAAGGCATATGCTGCAAAAACAAGTTAGACGTCCTCTAATTGTTGTTGCACGTTTTTACGTGGCTTCTATAGGTTTCTAGCAAGAAAGTTCCTTACCTACGTAAAACCACAACATGATATGCCAATTTCTATTTACCCTTCATAAGGACCCTTTTCATCGAACCCGCTCCAACTAAAGTGGGAGAGACAGACACCCGCTAGCCACCTTATGCAACTAGTGCATGTCAGTCGGTGGAACCTGTCTCACGTAAGCGTACGTGTAAGGTCGGTCCGGGCCGCTTCATCCCACGATGCCGCCGAAGCAAGATAAGACTAGTAGTGGCAAGAAAATTGACAACATCTACGCCCACAACAAGTTTGTGTTCTACTCGTGCATAGTAACTACGCATAGACCTAGCTCATGATGCCACTGTTGGGGAACGTTGCAGAAAATAAATTTTTACTACGCTTCACCAAGATCAATCTATGGAGTCATCTAGCAACGAGAGAGAGGAGTGCATCTACATACCCTTGTAGATCGCGCGCGGAAGCGTTCAGGAGAACGGGGTTGAGGGAGTCGTACTCGTCGTGATCCAAATCACCGGAGATCCTAGCGCCGAACGGACGGCACCTCCGCGTTCAACACAAGTACGGTTGTGAAGACGTCTCCTCCTTCTTGATTCAGCATGGGGGAAGGAAAGGTTGATGGAGATCCAGCAGCACGACGGCGTGGTGGTGGATGCAGCAGCGTTCTCGGCAGGGCTTCACCAAGCACAACGAGAAGGAGAGGTGTCACGGGAGGGAGAGGGAGGCGCCAGGGGCTAGGGTGCGGCTGCCCTCCCTCCCCCACTATATATAGGGCCCCTAGGGGGGCGCCGGCCCTAGGAGATCCAATCTCCAAGGGGGGCGGTGGCCAAGGGGCTAGGGTGCGGCTGCCCTCCCTCCCCCCCACTATATATAGGGCCCCTAGGGGGGTGCCGGCCCTAGGAGATCCAATCTCCAAGGGGGGGCGGCTAAGGGGGTGGCTTGCCCCCCAAGGCAAGTGAGGCGCCCCCCACCCCTAGGGTTTCCAACCCTAGGCGCAGGGGGGGCCCAAGGGGGGGTGCACCAGCCCACCAGGGGCCGGTTCCCCTCCCACTTCAGCCCATGGGGCTCTCCGGGATAGGTGGCCCCACCCGGTGGACCCTCGGGACCCTTCCGTGGTTCCGGTACAATACCGGTGACCCCCGAAACTTTCCCGATGGCCGAAACTGAACTTCCTATATATAAATCTTCACCTCCGGACCATTCCAGAACTCCTCGTGACGTCCGGGATCTCATCCGGGACTCCGAACAACTTTCAGGTTACTGCATACTAATATCTCAACAAACCTAGCGTCACCGAAACTTAAGTGTGTAGACCCTACGGGTTCGGGAGACATGCAGACATGACCGAGACGCCTCTCCGGTCAATAACCAACAGCGGGATCTGGATACCCATGTTGGCTCCCACATGCTCCTCGATGATCTCATCGGATGAACCACGATGTCGAGGATTCAATCAATCCTGTATACAATTCCCTTTGTCAATCGGTACGTTACTTGCCCGAGATTCGATCTTCGGTATCCCAATACCTCGTTTAATCTCGTTACCGGCAAGTCACTTTACTCGTACCGTAATGCATGATCCCGTGACCAGACACTTGGTCACATTGAGCTCATTATGATGATGCATTACCGAGTGGGCCCAGAGATACCTCTCCGTCATACGGAGTGACAAATCCCAGTCTCGATTCGTGCCAACCCAACAGACACTTTCGGAGATACCCGTAGTGCACCTTTATAGTCACCCAGTTACGTTGTGACGTTTGGCACACCCAAAACACTCATATGGTATCCGGGAGTTGCACAATCTCATGGTCTAATGAAATGATACTTGACATTTGGAAAAGCTCTAGCGAAACGAACTACACGATCTTGTGCTATGCTTAGGATTGGGTCTTGTCCATCACATCATTCTCGTAATGATGTGATCCCGTTATCAATGACATCCAATGTCCATAGTCAGGAAACCATGACTATCTGTTGATCAACGAGCTAGTCAACTAGAGGCTTACTAGGGACATGTTGTGGTCTATACATTCACACATGTATTACGATTTCCGGATAACACAGTTATAGCATGAACAATAGACAATTATCATGAACAAGGAAATATAATAATAACCCTTTTATTATTGCCTCTAGGGCATATTTCCAACACCAACCACCACTCAGGCAATATGAGGAGGGCCATGGGGCGGGAAAGCATGAACCATGGTGGAGTAGGAAGCACACGCACGCACACCAGGGACAAAACCGCCACACAGGACCACACCACCACAAGCCAAAGGCATCTAGACTCTCAAAGGCCAACAAGTCAACAACAACGATTGACCAAGGCCAACCGATGGACATAGACGAACGATATGAGGCAAGCACACTAGATCTGAGGGAACCACAATTAGGGAAGAGATATGATGGGATGACTCAAAAGGACGGGAGCACACTGTGAAACGACCAGAAGCATCCCATCTCCATCGCCGACACCAGAACCCACTACACCAGCACACGACTAGGACCCGAAACGAAGCACGAGAGAATGCCTCATCATCACCATCCCCAATGCCATGAGGGTTTTGCCTTTGTCAACAACAACCTCAAGCAACACCGATGTTCGGGAAACAGTGGGGGAGACTTGTGTGAGATCTCACATTAGGTGAGATCTACGAGATCAATATTTTTTGAAAAAAGAATACATGTTTTAAAAAATTCTCATTTTTTTTATAGACACACATCAATGTTTAATGTGCAACCTTAAAAAGTTTCAGCTCCTCATTCAACTTATATTAATAGAAACAAAAAAGACAAAATCAGATGTGAATAGTATCAAAGTATCATTCACCCAAAGCTGCTACTATTCACATTCAAAATTGTCTTTTTTGAATCTCTAAATGTATAGAGTTTTGAGCTGATTTTTTTTAGGGTTGTAAACATACTTCACATGAATGTTGTGAAATAATTTATGATTTTTTAAAAATGTCTAATTTTTTTTTGGTTGATCTTACGATCTCAGCTAAATGTGAGATGAAAAACAGTGGAGAAGGCCGACAACATCTAGCGCTATAAGGGCGACCTAGAGGTTGGAAGGGGCGCCTTCCTTGGTACTAGAGGTTGGAAGGGGCGCCTTCCTTGGTACTCGTAGTGCGGAAGGAACTAGTGGTTGCTGTTGCCACATCTCCTCCCACTTCCGCTTCATTGATAATTCTGAAATTTGTTATGGTTCTTGGCAAATTTATTCCGCATTGTGTGTTCCGCTTGAGGTTCAACACATATTACCATCTAGCAAGCACATTTCCTTTGCATCCAAGCGGCTGTCAGTTGATTAGATACGGATGAATTGCGTATACAACCGTTTCTTTAGGGCTACTTAACATTACGGATTATCCAAACAGGGCCCTCATATTTTTCAAGACACCCGTCAGTACAGATCGCCGTGACCTCATCTCTGTCGTTGGTGAAGAAACGACTACCAGTTCTGGGAGTCCTCGGACAGCGACGAGGGCCGAAGAACTCCTCTGGCTCCAAATCGGAGAACTGGGTGAGCCCCTTGGTGTAGCTCCTACCCGACTTGTTGAACTCGTGGACATGCCACGCCGTATCCTTGAAACGACCAAATCGCCTAGTCATCTCGTCGTGGTCGCGCGCCATTCCGTGGAAGCGGCACCACCGCTCGTACAGAGCCCACAGGGTTTCATCCGAGACGAGGTCCTTCTCGTCGAAGTAGGGAACGGTGTCCGGGTCTTGCGTCGTCACAGAAAAGAAAACCATAATTTGTGCTGCCAACCAAGATGTGTAAAGAATACAGAGATGAAAGAATGATTGATTACCAGGGCGGAGCTCGTCGTCGAGGTCATCTGGTGCGGCGCCCACAGGCAGATTGGAGTCCTGACCGGAGGGGAGCGTAGCTATGCTGCGCCGGAGGAAGAAGACCGAGGGGCTGGTGGAGGCGGCGGCGGAGTTTGGGGATCTAAGTAACGGTCGCGACCGGGCGTTTATGGTGGTATCTCCAGTGAGATCGCGGCCGGGTAGGCTAAGAGCGAAGCGGCAGGAGTTGGCGGCTGCCCCAGCGAACCGTGACCGTGAGAGCTTTAATGCGACGGACGCCATGGGAGGTCCTAGGTGGAGGCGGGGGATAGATCTAGGGTTGCTATGGGGTAAGGCGGCTTATATATGTCGCAAAGAATATATCCCGCAATACAGGCCGCGGCCCATTGAGCGCAGCAACGGGGCGCAATTCATCAACCGACTCATTGCCCCCTTCCACCTGGGCTCGGCCCATTTATTTATTTTTCTTTCTCGACGCCAGGGGCAACGCAAACACGGGACGGAATTTCCTATTCGCCGCTCTATGCGGGAAGATGTCGCAGGTTCGCACAGGCGCGGTCGATTGATAGGTCGTATCCGGCCTGTTTAAGCGCTTTTCAGCGTTTCCGGTTTCCCAGCCGGTTTTTGCGGTTTCGAGAACCTTCTAGAAGGTTCCTGAACCGGATTTCTTTCTTTTCTGTTTTTCTTTTCTTTTTCTTTTTTTTCCTGTCTCCTTTTTCCCTTTTCTATTTACTAGCAAAAGGGCCTGTGCGTTGCAACGGGTATAAAATAAATTTGATAATTCAGGTATTAGTGGGTTTACCTGCTTCTCGGTTCCTTGTGTGGCTGACGGCTAGGTAGAACTCCGGAACTTCGACCTGAGAAGACTCTTCGATGTATATGATTTATCTAATAGTTAATAAAAAAATTGTAATTGAAATAATGACGTATATTGGCTCGGTAATGCAGCGACAGATATACTTAGTCATGGTAGACCTCGAGTTTTATGTAGACAAAGACCGGTGTGTGTACTTATTCAGTGAATATAAAATGTGGGAGATGTGGCACTAATGAAAAACACAAATCAACTTCAAGTGCTAGCTCAAATAAGTTGATGTCAAACTGCATGCAGCCATACTTTCATGCAGGCAATAATATAGTACACATAGGTGTAAGATGTATCTGGTGGAAGCGTTCCTACTCCTCCGTAGAGGAGCCGCGAGGCTTTATTGATCGTGGGCAGGAAACGCCCCTGCCGTCGCTTACAAGTCATCTACCGATCGTTAGGATTCGGTAGGATAAGAGATAGGAGGTTACAAGGGAGAGGAAGAGATAAGTAGTTTAGATTACAACAGAATATATCTCTAAGTCTAACACCCTCCCTTAATCTGAACTACCTATCCTAGGTTGAGATTGTTCTTGAATGCTTCGAATGGCTTGTACGGTAAGGCTTTGGTGAAACCATCAACTACTTGATCTTTGGAAGGAATAAAACGTATCTCTAGTTTCTTCTCTGCAACTCTTTCCCGTACAAAGTGAAAGTCTATTTCAATGTGCTTTGTTCTGGCATGAAAAACTGGATTAGCACTTAAATAAGTAGCACCTAAGTTATCACACCATAGGCATGAGGCACGATGTTGCTTAACACCCAATTCCTCAAGCAAAGACTCAACCCAAATGATCTCTGCAGTAGCATTTGCCAATGACTTGTACTCAGCTTCAGTACTCGACCTTGACACTGTTGCTTGTTTCCTGGCACTCCATGAAATAGGGTTAGACCCAAAGAAAACAGCAAATCCTCCTGTGGATTTTCTATCATCACTACAGCCTGCCCAATCTGCATCAGAGAAAGCACTAACCAGTATAGAATTGGAACGTTTAAAACACAGCCCCAAATCTACAGTGTGCTTCACATACCTTATGATCCTTTTGACAGCTGTCCAATGAGCAGAAGTGGGAGCATGCAGATATTGACATACTTTGTTAACAGAAAATGAGATATCTGGCCGTGTCAAGGTTAAGTATTGCAAGGCTCCAACAGCACTTCTATACCTGGTGCTTTCCTTCTCATTAAGTGGTTCCCCTTCATAAGCTGACAGTTGTTCTGATGAGGATAATGGTGTGGGGGAAGTCTTGCAATCCTTCATTCCCATCCGAGCCAAGAGTTCAGTGGCATATTTTTCCTGTTTCAACACTATACCATCCTGAACCTTCTTAACTTCAATGCCTAGAAAGAAACTTAAATCACCAAGATCCTTTAAGGCAAACTCTGAGCTTAGATCATGCAAAAGAGCATTAGTAGCATTCTGAGAAGAGCTTGCAACTATAATGTCATCAACATATATGAGCACAAAAATGACTGTATTTGCCTTATTGTATATGAAGAGAGATGTGTCAGCTTTTGATGCAACAAAGCCAAGATGTTTCAACTGCATACTTAGTCTGAAATACCACGCTCTAGGTGCTTGTTTCAAGCCATAGAGAGCCTTGTCAAGTTTGCATACATAATGTGGTTTTTGTCTGTTTTCATAACCTCGTGGTTGCCTCATGTAGACCTCTTCCAGAACACCATGTAAAAACGCATTCTTTACGTCTAGCTGTCTCAGACTCCATCCCCTAGACACAGCAATTGCTAGCACAAGTCTTATGGTTGCAGCTTTTATCACAGGACTAAATGTATCCTCATAATCAATACCATAACGCTGTTTAAAGCCTTTAGCAACAAGACGTGCTTTATACCTGTCAATGGAGCCATCTGCCCTCTTTTTGATTCTATACACCCATTTACAATCAATGATGTTTTTACCTCTTTGATTTGGTACCAAACGCCATGTCTTATTTTTCATCAGGGCTGTATACTCCTCATCCATGGCCTTCTTCCACTTTGGATCTCCAAGCGCATCATCTAGTTTTCTCGGCTCTTCTGAAATACACAGCATACCATACCTTATTGTGCCATCAGTCCTTATTTTTGGGTTTTTAATACCTTTTTGTAGTCGAGTTGTGACTTTGGATGTGACTGGTTGCTGCTGTACACGCGGGCGTGCGGATCCACTTGTTGCAGAAGATCCTGGAGAGCAGACAGGAGTTGCCGCATCCGATCATGTGGTCGCAGATGTGGCGCGCGGATCCACAACCGCACCGTCTGTAGCCGCAGACGATCCCGTGCCAGTCGCGCCAGGTGGAACTGTCGGCTGCATGCACCCGCCACGCCTCGCAGCGATTGGCATCATGCGCGGGCCGCTCGATGGAGATTCCCCGCGTGATGACGTGGCGGTGGCGGAGCGGCTCGCCCGTGCCTGATTCTCCTGTTCGGTCGGATCGCGATCCGAGGCGGATATCCGCACGCGATCCGAGGGAGATTGAGGCGCAGGGGTGGCAGGCGCCGCCAAATCATCCTCGAACGCCGCGCCACCTTCGTCTCCTTCTTCTACATGAAATATAGCTTCATTTTCTCCGGGATTTTGATCATTCTGTCCGTTTTCTTCTCTGTTTCCTTCAGGTACCTGCACACACGGAAGACAAGCACTGGTTCCAGCAGGAATATTATCATCATGTTGGTTTGTACAATTGTTGTTTCCCCCGTGATCAAAACCTCGAAGTGTAGGTGGAAGAAGAAGAATCTCTTGACGAAGAAGAGCGCCGGCATTGGGATGGAGGGATTCAAAAGGGAAAATTGATTCATCGAACACAACGTCTCGAGATATATAGACTCGACCTGTGGTAACATCTAAGCACTTGACTCCTTTGTGCATAGGACTGTAGCCCAAAAACACACATTTTTTTTGAACGAAACGCAAGTTTGCGTGTGTTGTAAGGTCTTAGGTTCGGCCAGCATGCACAACCAAAGACTCGTAGAGACTTAAAATCTGGTTTTGTTCCAAACAAGCGTGTGATTGGACTTTCATACTTGATGACTTTGCTGGGTCGAATATTTATAAGATATGTGGCAGTGAGAAAAGCTTCATCCCAGAATTTTAGGGGCATGGAAGCATTGGCTAGGAGTGCTAATCCTACCTCAACAACATGACGATGTTTACGTTCAGCCGACCTGTTTTGCTGATGAGCATGGGGGCAAGAGACGTGGTGGGAGATTCCAATTTTTTGAAAGAAGGAATTTAGCTTCTCATACTCACCACCCCAGTCGGTTTGCATAGCAAGAATTTTTGAGTATAGTTGGCATTCAACAAGATTTTGGAAGTTGGTAAAAACTTGAAAAACATCGGATCTTTTCTTTAGCAGATAGGTCCAGGTGAACTTGCTATAATCATCAATGAAACTCACATAATAAGAGAATCTACCAACTGATGTGGGGGCTGGTCCCCATACATCTGAAAAAATAAGCTGCAATGGAGCAGTGGAAACACTTGTTGATATAGGATAAGGTAACTGATGACTTTTAGCTTGCTGGCAAGCAATTGACTCAACGCTAGACTCATAAGGTAGTTTATTCTTGCTAAGAACATGCTGAACTATAACTGAGAAGGGATGACCCAGACGACTATGCCACCTGGCCGAAGAAGGTTTGGTGACACTCCACGCTTGTTTATTTGACCATGATGAAGATGAAGATGATATGAGTGGATATAGGCCTCCCTCACATTTTCCTCTAAGGATGACTCTCCTCGTTGCCAAGTCCTTGATCACAAAAGAGTGAGGATAAAATATTATGAGAACATTGTTGTCAAGAGCAAAGAGATGAACAGAAACAAGATTTTTTGAGGCATGTGGAACATGTAAGACATTGTTAAGAAGTAGATCTTTTACGGGGTTTTTAACAATTGAATTTCCAACATGAGTAATGTCCATACCAGTTCCACTTGCCATGTGTATCTGATCACCGCCGTGGTACCTTTCCCGCATCGTCAACTTGTCGAGCTCGCCTGTGATATGCTCGGTGGCACCAGAATCGGCATACCAGTTGGTGTCGATGCCGTAGTTGTCGGTGATGAGGTTGGCTGCCTTCTTTTCTTCATGATCATCATCGTACCGATGCCAGCAGGCTCTTGCCCCGCCAGCATGGAACTTGTAGCAGATTTGGCACTCGGGGTAGTCGCCCTCTTGCTGCTGTTGTTGTTGTGGTTGAGGGCGAAAACGGTGCTGGTGACCACCGCCGCCACCCCCGTGACTCGGGGAAGGAGAGGAGCGGTTTCCTCGACCGCGTCCCCCTCTGTTGCTTCGGCCACGGCCTCCCCTGCCGCGGGACTGTCCGCGCCCTCTGTAGATGGTGTTGGTAGAGGAGCGGAAACCTGCTGGACTGTCGCCCAGCATCTCCATCCGCTGATCAAACGCAGCGATCTGCGCAAAAAGATCGTCGACGGTGATGGAGTTTTTGATGGCACCGATCGCTGCCACGATGGGATCGTAGTCCCGATCGAGGCCAGCAAGGATGTAGTCCACCATCTCCGGGTCGGTTACCGGACGTCCAGCCGCAGCCAGCTCGTCCCCGAGGCTCTTCATCTTGGCGATGAACGCGTTGCTCGACATGTTGCCTTTCTTGGTGTTGGAGATGGCCATCCGCAGATTGGTTATGCGGGATTGTGACTGTGCGGCGAATAAAGTGGTAAGAGCAGTCCAGAGATCGAAGGTACTATCCTTACCAATCACTTGCGCCAGGATTTCTTGAGTGAGGGAGTTCAGCAGGTAGCTCAGAACCTGCTGATCCTTCGACAACCACGGGCCGTACAGAGGATTTGGCTCTATGGCCATGGTTTTGTCCGCCTTGGTGACTTCGATGGTCTTTGGCGGTGCGGCATCGCTGCCGTCGAGGAGGCCGGTCACTTGCGCGCCTCGTAGTGCCGGCATGACCTGTGCCTTCCATAGGAGGTAGTTCCCCCTTGCGAGCTTCTCTGATGGTGGAGCACCTAGGTTGAGGCCGGCGGCGCTCGAGCTCGTAGCCATGGTGATGGAAGGGTGTTTAGGGTTTCTGGTTTGCTAGACGATAGGAACAGACGTGGCTCTGATACCATGTAAGATGTATCTGGTGGAAGCGTTCCTACTCCTCCGTAGAGGAGCCGCGAGGCTTTATTGATCGTGGGCAGGAAACGCCCCTGCTGTGGCTTACAAGTCATCTACCGATCGCTAGGATTCGGTAGGATAAGAGATAGGAGGTTACAAGGGAGAGGAAGAGATAAGTAGTTTAGATTACAACAGAATATATCTCTAAGTCTAACAATAGGTACCACACCTGACTACCTATGACGTTGTTTATGTTTTTAGAGTTCTCTCTATCCGCTTCTCTGCATGCAGCCATGCACGCATCCAGCTGTTTGCCCTTGATTGACAAGCATGCATCCAGCTGAGTAGCTTATCGTATTGCATTCCAAGTCCTTGCAATCTAGCTAGTGCCTTGAGCGACCATCACTGCTTCAATGTGACGAAGCCATCCTTCAAAGCGTAGGTCTTCATCTTTTTACAACCTATTCCTAGCATTTTTCTTCTTCTAGAATTCCACAAACACAAGCATACAGATCTAGTAAGTATTGTGATTGATCTCAGGTACATGCATGCATGCATGTTTTAAGGTTTGCCTGGAGAATCAGCTCGTGTCGTCATGGCATCATCGTTGATCAGAACTACTTCCAGATCGATCGGCGGGACACCCTTGTATGTATATATGTACTCGGCCATTGGAGAGCAAGGCGCAGTGTGCTATCAGCAGTCTCCGCCTCCGATCTGAAAGGCCACATACACGCCGGGCATCGCTAATGGCAGCCGATGCCGCAGCCATCGGCCATGACGCTCGAGAAGATAACTGTCCTGCAGCTCGATCACGTTGCTGGAGAACCAGGTGTTGCATCTGTCAGGAAGCGGCACTCTTTCCCGATCTTATCTGACTCCAGACCAATCTACTTGACACCATCACGCCGGAGCGCACGGGCGGCTGCTGGCCGTCGGCACACGGTGTGGCTGCTAGCCGTGCCTCCGGCGTCGGTGGCCAACTGCGCCCCGTCGCAGACCTGCTCGGCAAGATGCTCGCCGGGATGACCCGCCTGGAGTTCGGCGCTCCTCCGCCTCCTCCACCACGCAGGCAGCATGCCGGTAATCGCGTCCGGCCCACTGACCGGCGAGAAGATCGAGGACACGGTGGTGGTGTGCATGCCGCGCATGCCGTTGACTCGTCGTCTGTGGCAACCTCCGTGTCCATCCTTCCACCCTCTCCTCCCTGACCTCGTCGTCCTCCTCATCGTTTCTCCAGCAGCCCCTGGCCTGCAACATACATATAGATTGGAAGGTTTGAAGAAAGGAATCATACTCGGTGGAGGACTATGATACGTGACAAATTCCACCTGTGCGATGAGACAGTCCTTGGGCAAGAAAACATCACGGATGAGACAGTCCATGTGCAAGAAATAGGAACCTGAAATAGACCATGTATATTGGCCGTGCGACAGATTAGACCTACAGGAAAAAAAACTCAGACTGCAGGATCAACCGACCGAAAAAAAAACTGAGATGGACTGCAGGATCGGGACGAAACCAAGAATATTACCTTGCTTTAATAGTAGGTATAGAGTATAGATATAGATTTTCTCCTCTTATTTCTTTTTTGTTTCTTTTTTCTCTGATTTTCTTTTCTTTTCATTCTTATTTTGCTTTCTCAGATTTCTTATCTTTTTCAAAAAATGTCGCATTTTACAAAAACAATTCTTTTTTTACAAAAATTGTTCCTGTTTTCAAATTTTCTACATCACTTGCAAATTTTGTTTGCCTTATTTAACAAAAGTGTTCACCTTTTTAAGTTTTGTTTACAAAACCAAATACTATTTGTTTTCAAAAATGTTCTCATTTTAACAAATTTGTTCGGAAATTCCAAAAATGTTCACGTGTTCTCAATTTTCTCAAAAAAAATTCTCATTTTTCCAAAAATGGTTGCGTGTTTAAAAATGATTGTAATTCCAAAATCTGTTTGTGATTTCAAAATTTGTTCATGTTTCCAAAATGTTCAGAGTTTCAAAAAAAATCATGCTTACAAAAATTATTCGTTAATTTTTTGTTCTCATCGCATGTTCAAAAATGTTCGTAATTCCAAAATTTGTTCACGTTTTGAAAATTTTCTCAGAATTTAAATTTGATCTCTTCCATTTAAAAAATGTTTGGCGATTCCAAATTTTGTTCAAGATTTAAAAAAATGTTCATAATTTTTGTTAAATTTTTTAAATTTCAATATTTCGTCGTTTTTTAAAATGTACGGAATTTTTTTTGAATATTAAATTTTCCCCAAAATAAATTCAGTATTATTGACATTTGTTTGCGATTTAATAAATGATTGGTATATTGAAATTATTCACTTTTTTAAAAAAATCAGGATTTTATAAAATCGCTTGGAATTTTTAAAAAATTTGACTTTTTTAAAATATGTGCAAATATTCAAAAACAAATCACATATTTTTTCTCTCTTTCAACACACATTATGTATTTCCAAATCTGTTCAGTTTTTCAGAAAATGTTTGAAACATTTCAAAAAATGTTTGAAACATTTCAAAAATGTTTGTATATAAAAAAATATGTTCACAAATTTGTTCTTGTTTCTCGAAAATCTTCTGAATTTTTCAAAAACTGCTTGTAATTCTAATTATCTCTACTATTAAAGGGGAATCTGCCGTCGTCGTGGTGATGGTTCGACCTCGTCCTTCGATCCCCCCGCCTCGTACGACCATCTCCTCCCTTCGTACGACCTCCTCCCCACGTAAGGAAATAGGGCGAGAGAGAAAAAGAAACGGAGGAAAAATGAAAAGGAAACCACGAGCACACAACCCCACGACCCCACGATCCAATCCCCGACGCCCTCGCCCCGAGAGGCCGAGAGAAATCTCCCCGCTTCAGGTTCCGCCCTGCGGTCTTCCCGTCGCCGTCGATTGTCTCTCGCCTCGTGTCCATGGGCCTTTCGCCATGCCCGCGAGGCGCCAGGGCCGGGATCAGTACAGCGCCTGCACAGAGTGGTATGAGCGCAGCGCAGCCGACGCCTCCTCTCCACCCGCCGCCGGTGAGGACTCTGAGGATGGCTACCGATGACGGACCGGCGGTTTGCGCCTTCCCTTGTCGTTCCTCCCATGACCTCCTCCCGTTTCTCACTGCCGCTCCTCCTTCTATGATGATCAGGTCTCTTTTCATCATACAGGCAAGGAGACCATCGATCGGAACCGGTGCATGACGTGTGGCATGCCATTGGAGAATAGTGAACCAAGTCCATGGATGAAGAATCCTTAGCACCGGCCTATGTGGCAGCATTAAACTGTTCGTGTGAAGGGACTCATCATTGCTTCGACACTGATTCAGTAGGAATCACCAGTTCACCACCGCCGCCGCCGTTGAAAGCGTGTAGAAATAGTTTCTTTTTTCTATTCTCCTCATTGGTGTTCCCATCCCTTCCTATCGACTCATGCAGATTCCCGACATGTCCGTAGTTTTGTTTGTTCAGATGCAGGTTCTCTCCTAGGTTTGGTGGTGCAGAAGCCAGCAGCGTTGGCGTACGTGCTGCAGCCTGCATGTCATGGATGTGAAGAAGCAAGCACGAGGCCGGGCTGTCTAGCAGCAGGACACTGTATTTCTCAATCCTAAATCCCGCTCTCCTTTCTTTATTTTTTGTCGCTTGATCTGGATTGGCGGTTGGGATCAATTAGAAAATGTAGACCAACGTAGGAATTACTCTTACTGTATATTGTGAATGTAGCAACTATAAAACAAGTAAATTACGTGATGCATCCTATTTGGACGGAGAACATATTTATATTTGGAGGAAGAATACACATGAAAACAGAAAACATCTCTCCCTCTCACACAGTAACAATATTTATAGAGATGGTAGAAAGACGTCTTGCAGACATTTGAACAAACATGCATGAGCAAAACATTAAATTTCATGCAGATGCAAACATCAGTTCTAAGCAACGGAAAAATATATGTTTTGGCAGAGTTCCCAGTTTCCTACACGCCTAACATGGTTGCATGTTTAAGTCGAAAGAGGGATCGGCCTTCAACTTTGCCTCGTCAGGTTGTTTTGTTCCAACGAGGTCTAAATCCATTCCCCCGTCTTGTGTCGATTGCCTTTTTAGTACTAATGTTTCCCCTTAGTGACATTGTCTATTAAATGTCTTTTTTTTGTACAAAATTACTTCATGATGTTCATCCTGCTAAGCTGCAGGGGTAATAGTGCTTCCAGTATTTGTAATTTCGAATCACAGTCATAGATCAGATGGCTTAGTAATTATTATGTGACAGAGGCTCTTTGCTCCAATCAATCAGTGGGAGATCAAATAGCTTAAGCTTTCCGTACACAATGCAATGTAACTAGAATATTAGTCTTTATCTTTTAATCACTTTCCCAGTTATATTTCTTCTAGAATTTAGTTTTTACTTTGTGATTTATTGGCATTTTGTTAGATGATACATGCTTCTAATTACAGTACAGATCAGGTCCAAAATCAGGATACATGACAGCTGCAAAGCAAATATATCAAAGTTGCTCGGGTGGATCTATTGTGGTTCAAGACTTCAAGTTGCTCAGGTGGATCTAATCAAGACAACTTTTTGACCATCTTCCATTTCAACTGCAGCAATGTGGGGTGGCGCATGTGGAGTAGGAGGCAGAAGAGAAGATGGAGAAGGTGGTTATTCCGGCCTTACGTTGAGTGTTCAATATGGGGTATATGAAAATACTTGAGTTGAAGAAGATCCGGTACTGGAGATAAATGATTGAGGAGACGCATGACTTAAATAAAAAGAGTTGTGAGAATATGAGATGAGGAAATTACTGTTTCTGATTAAGTCTTAATCTAAAGACGACATTTGTATGACGCTTGCATTCACGAATTGAAGAAACTGCTGTCGAACACCTTTGTTGGTTGCAATTATCCGACAAACATCATTTCAAAAGTAGCAACACATATTTTATTCTTAAAAAACATATTTATTTCATCTAAAAACATATTTTTATTCCGTGGCAACGCACGGGCAGCCAACTAGTTTTTATATAATTCAAAAACTATTTCGGAATCTGAATTTTCCAAAAAATTGTTCGTGTTTTCTAAAATCTGTGTAACAATTGAAAAATCTGTATGCTACAGCAAATATGATCCTGCAAATCTGGACGTTATACTATCACAGTATATTCACCTTTAAAAATCATGCGTGCACTCACTTACCATGACCTGCCAGTTGGTGCGGTGGCTAGCATCAGGCGTAATGAACTGACTGGCGCGAGTTCCATCCCTGGCTAGCATCGCGCATAGACCTCCTAAACGAATGCGAGGGAAAAAGTTTACGCAAAGTGGGAATCGATCTCTGCTGGCCTAAGTTGAGAGCTTCAAGAATTACCACTAGACCAAGCTCACTTTGTTGGCTAAGATCAGGAAATAATCCTATTTGACCCCTCTTTTAGTACAAACTTCAACATATAGTCAACTTTGTTCACGTTGATTAATACAAGAAATAAAATAGCCAAAAATTAAAAAAATGAATAAAAAATGTTCACGCAGTTTTGAACAAAAGTTCAAGATTTTTTAAAAAAATCACAAAAGTTGAAAAAATTCATCGAATTTAAAAAAGAAAAATTGATTTTAAAAAAGTTCATTGAATTTGAAAAAACAAGTTCATAAATTTTGAAAAAGTTCACAGAATTTGAAGAAAACATCACAAACCTAGAAAAAAAGTTCAACGATTTGAAAAAAAGTTCATCAATTTTTTTTTAAAGTGCATCTATTTAAGAAAAGTATGACATATTTTCAAACAATCCATCGAACCATGAAGAAGAAGAAAAAATAAAAAGGAGAAAAGGAGAAAAGGAAAACAAAAAATAGGTACAAGGAAAAAGGGAAAAGAAACAATAACAGATAGAAAAAGTGCAATCTTACGAGATCCCGCGTGGTGGCTTGGTGGTTACACCAACGGTATTAGGTGAGGGAGATCGCTTGTTCGAATCATGGTTAGTGTGCTCCTTTGTGCGGATTAAAACATAGAATAAAGAAAACACAAGATTGCAAACAAACGCTGAAGCCCCAAATAGGATCCACCCGCAAACAAGTGACACTGTTTGGTCTTTTGAAAGAGACCCAACCGGTTTTGTGAAGCTTCTGGTCTGTTTGGGGAAGCTTCTAACCAGTTTTGGGAAGCTTCTTACCGGTTTTGAAAAATAATTCACGGATTTCAAAAAACATGGATTTGGAAAACAATTCACCATTTAAAAAAAATCACGAATTTCAATGTGGCTTCTATCGACTCTCTTTTTTATTAACTCTTGTCTACTTTTTTTTCTTAGTATACAATATACACTTTTAGAGCATGAGTGAAACATTTTCCTGATGCACTTCGGAATCTTTTGAAACACATGATGTCCATTTTTTAAAAATACATGTTTTGAACATATTTTTAGATTACACGATCATTTTTTACATTCTATAGTTGAATGCGTCTCGATTTCATGTTTTTTTATCGACGCGGGAAAACAGTCGAATGGCTATGATCTGATCGAAGATGTTATAGTAAAAGCTATGAAGGAAAAACTTGACCTGTTTATTGCTTTTCTTCTTGGCTGCCATTGGCCTTTGCGCCAATGTTGCAGATGGTCTCTTTAAACAGTTGACTATACTTCCATTTTATGTTTCAAATGGTTCATTTAATTTCGGAGTTGTAGTTGGTCAGTTGGTCTCTTGAAAGTGTTTGCTTGACTTCTATTTTATGTTTCACATAGTTCACTTAACTTCCTGACTCCAATTGGTCCTGGCACCAATTGGCGCAATGATTCACCAATATAGATAATCTGGGAAAGCCACACATTGCTACTTGTTAGCTGTGCTGGGATTTCCTCGAAATGGAGAGGATGATGTGGTACAATAGAGATAAGTATTTCTCTCAGTTAAGAACCAAGGTTATCAATCCAGTAGGAGAACCACGCAACACCTCGTTAGTAGTACCTACACACAAGATAACAAATCCTTGCACCTAACATGAACAAGGGGTTGTCAATCCCTTGGCGGTTACTTGCAAGATTAAATTGTATGGTGATAGATAGATAGATCGAACAAAAATACAAAATAAATTAAATAAAGGAAAATTGTAGCAATATATTTTTGGTTTTAATATGATAGAAAATAGACCCGGGGCCATAGTTTTCACTGGAGACTTCTCTCTTGAAAATAGCATATAGTGGGTAAACAAATTGCTATTGGGCAATTGATAGAACGCGAATAATCATGACGATATCCAAGGCAATGATCATGTATATAGGCATCACGTCCGAGACAAATAGACCAAAATGATTCTGCATCTACTACTAGTACTCCACACATCGATCGCTATCCAGCATGCATCTAAAGTATTAAGTTTATAAAGAACAGAGTGATGCCTTAAGCAAGATGACAAGATGTACCCAAAGAAAACTCATGTATGAATAAAACCCATATTTTTATCCTTAATGGCAATTATACAAATATGTGTCATGTCCCCTTCTGTCACTGGGATTGAGCATCGCAAGATCGAACCCATCACAAAGCATCTCTCCCATTGCAAGAAAAATCAATCTAGTTGGCCAAGCCAAATCATTAGATCATAGAGAAATACAAAGATATAACAACCATGCATAAAAGAGTTCAGAGAAAACACAAGTAGTATTCATGGATAGATCTGATCATAAACTCACAATTCATCGAATCCCAACAAACACACCACAAAAAAGTCATTACATCGAATAGATATCCAAGAACAACGAGGAGAACATTGTATTGAAGATCAAAGAGAGAGAAGAAGCCATCTAACTACTAGCTATGGACCCGTAGGTCTGAGGTAAACTACTCATGCATCATCGGAAGGGCAGCAAGGTTGATGTAGAGCCCCTCCGTGATCGATTCCCCCTCCGACAGAGTACCGGAGAAGGCCTCCAGATGGGATCTCGTGGGAACAGAAACTTGTGATGATGGAAAAAGTATTTCGGGTGGCTCTCTGATGTCAGGGGAATATTTGAGAATTTATAGAGATGGAATTAGGTCAAGAGGTGTGAAGGGCCCACAAGCCTGGATGCGCCCCTGGGGTGCGCCTCCCGAGCTTGTCGCTCCCTCGTGACTCTTCAGCTCTTCTTCCTAACCCTCTAGGGTCTCTTTTGGTCCAGAAAAAACTAATCCAAAGTTTTTTCTCCGTTTGGACTCTGTTTGATTTTGATTTCCTGAAAAGCCAAGCCAAAAACAGGCAAAAAAACAACAACTGGCACTGTGCACTAGGTTAATAGGTTAGTCCCAAAAAATGATATATAATTGCACATAATTGCATATAAAACATCCAAGATTGATATTATAATAGCATGAAATAATAAAAAATTATAGATGCGTTGGAGACGCATCAAGCATCCCCAAGCTTAATTCATGCTTGTCCTCGAGTAGGTAAATGATAAAAAAAACTTTTGATGTGGAATGCTACCTATCATGTTCATCATGTAATTTATCTTTGTCGCATGAATATAAAGATCCGAATGATTCAAAGCAATAGTCTATAGTTTGACAAAAAACAATAATAATAATAAGTCATACCAACAAAAATAAGGTCTTTCAAAATATCAACGCTAAAGAAAGTTATCCCTACAAAATCATATAGTCTTGTCATGCTCCATCTTCTTAACACAAAGTATTTATCATGCAGAGCCCCGGTGTTAGCCAAGCAATTGGTTCATAGTTTTTAGCGCGCTTTAGCTTTTTCAACTCTCATGCAATACATGAGTGCACGCCATGGATATAACACTATGGGTGGAATAGAGTATGATGTTGCAGGTTGTGTGGAGAAGACAAAAAAGAAGAAAGTCTCACATTGACGAGGCTAATAAATGGGCTATGAAGATGGCCATCAATTGATGTCAATTAAAGGAGTAGGGATTGCCGTGCAACGGATGCACTAGGAGCTATAAGTATATGAAGCTCAAAAATAAAACTAAGTGGGGGTGCATCCAACTTGCTTGCTCATAAAGACCTCGGGCATTTGAGGAAGCCCGTCATTGGAATATACAAGCCAAGTTCTATAATGAAAAATTCCCACTAGTTATGTGAAAACAAATCATACAAGACTCTCTATATGAAAAACATGATGCTACTTTGAAGCACAAGTGTGGAAAGGATGGTAACATTGCCCCTTCTCTCTTTTTCTCTCATTTTTTTAGTTTTTGGGGTCTTTCTGGCCTCTTTTTGTGGGCCCTTTTTGGCCTCTCTTTTTTCGTCCGGAGTCTCATCCCGACTTGTGGGGGAATCATAGTCACCATCATCCTTTTCTCACTTGGAAGAATGCTCTAATAATGAATATGATGATCATCACACTTCTATTTACTTACAACTCGAAAGAAAATTACAACTCGATACTAGAACAAAAATCTAACTCTATATGAATGCCTCCAGCGGTGTACCGGGATGTGAAATGATCTAGCGTAACATGTATAAAAAATATGAATGGTGGTTGAGCCACAAATACTATGTCAGTTATATGATCATGCAAAGCAACATGACAATGATGATGTGTGTCATAATAAAACAGAACGGTGGAATTTGCATGGCAATATATCTCAGAATGGCTATGGAAATGACATACTAGGTAGGTATAGTGACTGTTTTGAGGAAGATATAAGGAGGCTTATGTGTGATAGAGCGTATCATATCATGGGGTTTGGATGCACCGACGAAGTTTGCACCACATCAGAAGGTGAGAAAGGGCAATTCACGGTACCGAAGAGGCTAGCAAATTGCGGAAAGATAAGAGTGTGTATAATCCATGGACTCACATTAGTCATAAAGAACTCACATACTTATTACAAAAGTTTATTAGACCTCGAAGCAAAGTACTACTATGCATGCCCCTAGGGGGGAGGTTGGTTGGAGTTAACCATCGCGTCCCCGACCTTCACACAAAAGAAGGCACTCAAAAATAAATCATGCTGCAACTTCCTAGCATAACGGAAGACCATACGTGCACGCTACGGGAATCACAAACCTTAACACCAATATTCTTACTAAACCAAAATTACTCACTAGCACAACCCCCATATTACCACCTTTATATCGCAAAACTATTGCAAGGAATCAAACTTATCATATTCAATGGTCTACATGAAAGTTTTTATTATACCCCTCTTGAATACCTATCATATTAGGACCAATTTCATAACCCATACTAATTGCCATTACTATTATCAACTCTCAAAATGATATATGTGAAGCATGAGAGTGCAACCATTACTTTATAATATAACCACCGCTGTGCTCTAAGGGATATAAGTGAAGTACCAGAGCAACTGCCTAGCTCAAATATTTACGTGGAGCATATAGAGTATTCTAACGATTCACGAATGATGTGTGTCCATATCAAAAAGGTGTGTCCAGCAAAGATGATTTTGAAAAACTAAAAAGCAAACAAAGCAAAGACTCATATAATACACGACCCTCCAAGCAAAACTCATATCATGTGATGAATAAAAATATAGCTCCAAGTAAAATTACCGATAGTTGGTAGAAGAAAGAGGGGATGCCTTTCGGGGCACCCCCAAGCATAGATGTTTGGGAGTCCTTGAATATTACCTTGGGGTGCCTCGAGCATCCCCAAGCTTAGGCTCTTGCCACTACTTATTCCTTCATCCATCGCGATCTCGCCCAAAACTTCAAAACTGCAGCACACAAAACTCAACACAATCTTCGTTAGATCCGTTAGTATAACAAAGCAAATCACTACTTTAAGTACTGCTATAAACCCATTCAAATTTTATTATTACATTATACCTACTTTATTCTAACTTCACCATGGCTTATAGCCCCCCATGATACAATCCATAGATTCATCAAAACAAGTTAACAAAGCAACGAAAATAGAGTATGTCAAAAACAGAACAGTCTGTAATGATTCGAACAATAACCATACTTTTGTAACTTCAAAAATTCTAAAAAATTAGGACAATGTGGAAAATTTATGTATCAATCATGTGTAAAATATTCATAATTTTATCATGCTCCAGAAAATTTTAACAATTCTGCTACTAGACACAAAAGTTTCTGTTTTTGCGCAGAATCAAAGCAACTATCAATCAAATCATCCCAAAGGCTTTACTTGGCACAAAAATAACTAAAAGAAAAAACAACAACCATAACAGTAGCATAATTGTGTGAACACAAGAAAACTGAAAAATAAACAAGAAAAATAAGATAACTATTGGGTTGCCTCCCAATTAGCGCTATCGTTTTACGCCCATAGCTAGGTGTAATGCATAGTTTCACGTGTTGTCGTCTTTAGGTAGACCTCATAATGGATTCATATGGTGGTCTAATTTTCTTTCTAGGGAAGTGTTCCATACCCTTCTTTAATAGAAACTGAAATTTTATATTCCCTTCTTTCGTATCAATACGGCACCTATAGTTCGCAAGAACGGTCTACCAAGTATTATGGGGTAAGACAGATTACAATCAATATCAAGCACAATGAAATCAATGGGCACATAATTCCTACTTTCAAGAATAAGAACATCATTAATTCTACCCAAAGGTTTCTTAATAGTAGAATCCGCTAAGTGCAAATAAGAGAACATTCATCCATATTGGTAAAACCCAGCACATCATACATATATTTCGGTATTATGGAAACACTAGCACCCAAATCACATAAAGCACTGCACTCATAGTTTTTAATTTTAACTTTGATGGTGGGTTCCCACTCATCATATAATTTCCTAGGTATTGAAACCTCTAATTCTAGCTTTTCTTCTAAAGTTTTCATCATTGCTTCTACGATATGTTTAGTAAAAGCCTTATTTTGCTCATAAGCATTGGGTGAATTTAGCATGGATTGAGGCAAAGAAATACACTCAATCAAAGAACAACTATCATAATTAAAATCTTGGGATAATTGGTATTATGCCCTTAGCTGGGTCACTCTCGGAGGCTTACCTCTACTTTAAAAAAATACTTGTTCCTGCCCAAACCACTTTGCTTCTCTTATGTTTTTGCCCTTGCATCTTAGTTCTGTCCGTTCAAAGGCGTTTGACTATTAGAGAGACATTTTTCTGGACCATTTCCCCCTCCTTCCAACTTCAGTTGAAAATCAAAGAAAAAACAATGTGACACCTACATGTGGGACCCAACTAAATACAAAAGAAAAAATCTCTCTCTCTCTCTCCCTAAACATCTCACTTTCCCCATCCTGGCATCGCCGCACCCGCGCTACCAGTGTAGTGCCCAAGATGCGATTCTATCCCAATCACGTGATGAATTCATGATTGGGGCACAACTGCATTTCAAGCGCATAGCAAGGTGGATATCATTACAACATACCATGTACTGAATAAATGAGAATACAAGATAAAGGCTTACACTCCCCACAAGCTACAATAAGAATACATCAATACATAGCAACCATCACACAGAAGAGCAGGATCTGACCACGAAAGAAATCAAATGAAAAAAAGAACGCCATCCACCTTGCTAATCCTAGGCTCCCGACCCGGAACCTATCCCTTGATCGATGAAGAAGAAGAAGCAGAAGAAGAACTCCAAAAGCAATCAAGCATCGCTCTCACATCAAAGCATCGCTTTACCTGTAACTGCAACTGTTGTTGTAGTAATCTGTGAGCCACAAGGACTCAGCAATCCCATTACCATGGGTATCAAGACTAGCAAAGCTTAATGGGTATGGAATGGATAAGTAGTGAGGTGTCTAACTTACGAGTACAAGAGTAAGAAGAGGAACTACGCATAACGGTCGCAATCTTGTAGTGATCAAGAAGTGATCCTGAACAACTTACGGTCAAACATAACCCCATCGTGTTCTCTTCCCGAACTCACTCGAAAAGAGACATTCACGATTACACACGCGGTTGGTGTATTTTATTTCGGATCTGGTGTCAAGTTCTACAGCCGGATATTATAAATTTCTAATCTGCCACATAACCGCGGGCGCGGCTCTCAAAAATATTAAACCCTGCATGGGTGTCCCAACTTAGTCCATCACAAACTCTCACGATCCACGGAGGTAAATCTCCATCTCGGGACAACCTGATCAAACTCAGAATACCAGTGCACAAGACATTTCGACAATGGTAAAACAAAACCAGCAAGACCTCCCTACGCGCCAACACCCCGATAGTAGCCGTGCATATCTCATCTCAGGCCACGGTCGGATGAGCAGTCGTACACCTAAAACCAGTCCTCAAGTTTTCCCCTGGTGGCACTGCAAGGGGCTCTTGTTTGGACCAACACCCATGAGGAGCACTGGGCCAGGTTGTTGATTAATTTTCCCCGGGTGCTAGCCGGTCCCTATGCAAGTTTTTGTTGTTATTAGGAAAATGGTAAAACCAAATGTAGGACCTTGAAGTATGTCTAGAGGGGGGGGGGTGATTAGACTACTTGACCAATAAAAACTTAAACTTTTCCCAATTTTAGTGTTTGGCAGATTTTAGCTATTTTAGGACAAGTCAAGCAATCATCACACAATTCAAGCAAGCATGCAAAGAGTATAAAGGCAGCGGAAATTAAATCATGCAACTAGCAACAAAGTAAAGGGAAGGGTTTGGAGGATTCAAACGCAATTGGAGACACGGATGTTTTTGGCGTGGTTCCGATAGGTGGTGCTATCGTACATCCACGTTGATGGAGACTTCAACCCATGAAGGGTAACGGCTGCGCGAGTCCACGGAGGGCTCCACCCATGAAGGGTCCACGAAGAAGCAACCTTGTCTATCCCACCATGGCCGTCGCCCACGAAGGACTTGCCTCACTAGCGGTAGATCTTCACGAAGTAGGCGATCTCCTTGCCCTTACAAACTCCTTGGTTCAACTCCACAATCTTGTCGGAGGCTCCCAAGTGACACCTAGCTCTAGGAGACACCACTCTCCAAGAAGTAACAAATGGTGCGTTGATGATGAACTCCTTGCTCTTGTGCTTCAAATGATAGTCTCCCCAACACTCAACTCTCTCTCATAGGTTTTGGATCTGGTGGAAAGAAGATTTGAGAGGAAAGCAACTTGGGGAAGGCTAGAGATCAAGATTCATATGGTAGGAATGGAATATCTTGGTCTCAACACATGAGTAGGTGGTTCTCTCTCAGAAATGGTAAGTTGGAAGTGTAGGTTCGTTCTGATGGCTCTCTCCACGAATGAAGAGGAGGTGGAGGGGTATATATAGCCTCCACACAAAATCTAACCGTTACACACAATTTACCAAACTCGGTGGGACCGAATCGTTAAACTCGGTCGGACCGATTTAGTAAACCTAGTGACCGTTAGTGATTTTCGGTGGGACTGACATGCATCTCGGTGAGACCGATTCGGTTAGGGTTAGGGCATAACGTAATCTCGGTAAGACCGATTACACAAACTCGGTAAGACCGATTTGGTAATAAGCTTTCCAGAGAGTTGGTCAGGTAAACTCGGTGGGACCGATTTGCTCTTTTCGGTGAGACCGAAATGTTACAAAAAGGAAACAGAGAGTTTACATTGCAATCTCGGTGGGACCGATCGCTCACTTCGGTTAGACCGAAACGTTATGAAGGGAAACAGAGAGATTGCAACCCCATCTCGGTGAGACCGAGATCCCTATCGGTAAGACCGATTTGCTTAGAGTTTGTGGCAGTGGTTATGCCTTTTGGAATCGGTGGCGCCGGATAGGAAGAATCGGTGTGACCGATTTTGGCTTTGGGTTTAGGTCATTTGTGGATGTGGGAAAGTAGTTGAGGGTTTTTGGAGCATATCACTAAGCACATGAAGCAAGAGGCTCATTAAGCAACACCTCATCCCTCCTTGATAGTATTGGCTTTTCCTATAGACTCAATGTGATCTTGGATCACTAAAATGTAAAATGAAGAGTCTTGAGCTTTTGAGCTTGAGCCAATCCTTTGTCCTTAATATTTTGAGGGATCCACTTTCATCATCCATGCCATGCCATTCATTGAGCTTTCCTGAAATAATAGTCTTGGAATAGCATTAGCTCAATGAGCTATATGTTGTTATGAATTACCAAAACTACCTAGGGATAGTTGCACTTTCAATCTCCCCTTTTTGGTAATTGATGACAACATATAGATCAAAGCTTCGACAAATGATAATAAGATTGAATAACATCGTCGCTTTGAGAAGTATGTGATAAGCAAGAGCTCCCCCTAAATTTGTGCATGGGTTAAGATTTGCTTTGGACTGCAAATGCACAATGAATTAGGCTCATGGGTTACTCTTCCATGTCACATACATCTTGGTGGAGCGCTCAAAATAATAAACAATGAATACATGCACTCATCACCAAGCATAGTGAGTGATCACATAAGATAGATAGGATAATATCATCAAACATGCATAAGTGTAGCTTATAATCAAACACATGATCATCAATGTCTCACAAGCATAGTATCTCAACCAAAAGCAAACAAAGTTTGAAAAACCACCAAATAAAGCAAGAGAGAACAAATGCAACACACTCTCTCTCGAAGCCTATGATCTATACATTTTTTCTCCCCCTTTGGCAACAAGTTACCAAAAAGTTCATAGAAAATGCATAGTGCTAGATCGACTCTCAGGCTTGATCTTCTGGTGGTGGTGTCCTGATAGCTCCTTGGACGAAGGCTTCAGTTGAAGTAGAGGGTGCTGGAGTGGATGCTGGAGCTGGTTGCACTAGAACTGTAGGGGCAGTGGCTGGTGCTGAAGTTGTTGCTCTACTGTCTATCACTGGCACTGCAACTGACCTCTGGGCTCTGGGCACTCTGGCAAACACATTGGTGGTTGTCTTGCCCTTCCTCTCCTGCATGTCATCCTGCAGCTGCTCCACAACTGATTGAATCTCAGTTACCTTGACATCTAGATCATAGAATTTTTGTTCCATGATTCTTTCCAGGCTCTCCTGGTTTTGAGTTAGGGTGGCCAACCCCTTCTCAATCCTCAGTGTAGATGCTATCAAGTAACCAAGCTGCTCTTGTTTGGTTTTCAAGAAATACTCAGATGCCTCCTCTTGAGTTGGCATCTTGGCAGCCTTCTCCTTCCTTGCCTTCTCCTTCTTCTCCTGAGCTTGAACTGATTGTGGATCATCTTCATTCATGACAACCTCATTGTCCTCAAAGTCTGGGTAAAGTGGAAAATGTTCCTTATCCAACTGATATTTCCCTGTGCCCATCTTGGAGTTGATCAATTCCTGAATCCGAGGTGCATATCCACAGCTTCTCTTCTGATCTGCCACAGTCCTCTTGATTGTTTCAATTATGAGGCTCATGACTTTGAACTTCTGTGGCACATCAAACACATGCAGCATGTTGATGGCATGCCCTCTGATCATGTTGTGGTCACCAGACTTGGGCAACAGAGTGTGCCTCAGAATCCAGTTGATGGTTGGCAAACCTAATAGCAGAAAGTGAACTGATCCAAACTTGTGAGTCTCTACTGCCTTGTCTGGAATCTCCTTGTACATGTGAGCCATTGAGTTGTGACCCAACTTCTTCTTTGCATAAATTTCCAGGTCATCCTCATTTTCCTTGGGGGCATTTATCAGACTTGCCCATTCTTCAACAGTGGACTGGTACCTTGTACCTTTAGACATCCAAACAATTCTACCATGTGGGTAAAAATGTGCTGTGGAGTAAAACTGCATGATAAGCTCATCATTCCAGTTGGTGAACTTCTGTCCAACAAAATCAGCTACTCCACAAGCAACAAAGCTCTCTTGCACTCCAGGATAGTGCTGCTCATTTTCCCTGATGAATTTCCAGTCAACCCACCTCATGTCACAGACTATGGGCTTCTTGCCCAACAGAATTGTTTCATAGAAGTCCTGCTGTTCCTTTCTGTGGAACCTGTAGTCAACAGCAGTTCTTTTTCTTGAAGCATATGGATCTTCCATCCTCCACAGTCTCAGCCCTGAATCCTTCCTGATTCTCATGTCCTGAGCCACAGGATGGGCATCATTGTGGTCTGGTATCTTGGGCTTGAGCTTTCTTAAGACCTGTACTTCTTCATCCTCTTCTTCAACAACATTGGGCACTTGGCCTTGTTCTTCTCAGCAGCTGGAATACTCCTAGTATTCCTCTTTGGAACTTGCTTTGGGTGCTTCCTTGGGCTTAGATGTTGCAGCCCCTGATCTGATTACATCTCCCATAAGCTTAGGTGCCTTAGGTGCTGGTGCAGCATCCTCTTCCTCTTCATCAGAATCTCTCCTCATGGAGGGCTTTCCAAGGACCTTGGCAGTTGTGGTTCTTGCTGTCTTCTTTTTCTTGTCCTGATCACCATCATCCTATGATTCAATTGTGAACTTCATAGTTGCACCAGTGGGAACTTTCTGAGGTTTGGATGATGTTTCTTTCCTTGCAGGTGCCTCTTTGGGTTGAGCTTGAGCTGGCACTTGAGTGGACTTTCTGGGCTTTGGCATTGGAGTTCTCTTGGCAGGAACTTTCCTTTTCAAACCTAGCTTTGTGCTCTGTGCAGAGCCATACTCTTTCTTGAGCACCACTTTCTTGGAAGTGGCTTCATCTTCCTCAGCTTTGTAATCTTCATCCTCAGAATCTGAAGTTCTTTTCCTCCTCTGCCTAGTTGTAGCCTTAGGCAAATTGCTAGGAGTACTTCTGCTCCCTTCATCTGTAGTTGAGGGACTAGTGCCCTCACTCAAATCCATCTGCTCTTCTGACCTGTTCTGGCTGTCACTCTGATCAGACATACTGTAAAAGCTGACTGCTGACCCTGTGAAGAGTTATGGATGAGATAGAATAGATGAGCATCACAAAATGCAGAGATTTTTACAAATGAATGATTCAAAAGTTCAGTTTTAGTTTTCCACAGAAAGCATTTCGGATCAACCGATTTTCAAACTCGGTGATACCGAAGCAGTTTTGGAACCTAAACTGATGATCTCGGTTGGACCGAGTTTCAGTTCGGTGGCACCAAGACTGCTAGGGTTTCACAGAATCCTCAAATCGGTCGCACCGATTAGTAATTCTCGGTCAGACCGAGAGTCACTAGTGCAATGGCATAAGCCAAATCGGTGAGACCGAGTTTTTCAACTCGGTGGGTCCGAGATGGTTTCGGCGGAAACCTAACCCTAAAAATTTGAACCTCATCTAATCTATGGACTACTTTGGCTGGATAGAAGAGTTTCAATCATGGCAAGAATCAATATGAAAACAATGTGCTAGGAATCAGATGTGGATAGCACAAAGATCAAGTCCATACCCTAACTTGGCGGTGGACTTGCTACGACGGCAATGGCGGGGACAAAATCCGTTGACGGCGGCGGAGACCAGCGACAGGAGGCTGCTGGCGACGAGGAGACGATCCGGAGACCACGATGGCAGAGCGAGCTGTTGCGCGGGCGAAGGGTTTTGGAGAAATTTCCAAACTTTTGCCCGTGGCTATGTATAGCCCGACCCTGTCGGTGTGACCGAGTGGAACGACTCGGTGGCACCGAGATGCATAACTGTGTTCAGTTACAGCAAATTGGTGAGACCGAAAGGTTCAAATCGGTTGCACCGAGATTGAAAACTCAGATCAACTTGGTGATCTCGGTAGGACCAAAATGGAGGAATCGGTCAGACCAAGAATCACAGAGGTTTTGGAAGTTTAAGTCTATGACGAATCGGAGACTCCGAGTGCTCCTCACACAAAGTGGTTCGAATCTGACTTGATCAAATTTTGTGATGTAGCATGAATAGAGTTTGAGATGAGAAAAGCATAGATAGCTAAAGAAGGTTCTTAGGCATTCTTGTCCATCCACTTGGCAAAAAGAAAAGAAACCAAATCAATCAAAACGACAAGTGGATGTCCTTGAATGAGTAAAATATGCACCAACATGCTCAATCAATAAGATAGCAAATGAAATATGTGGCAAAGCATGCACAACCAATTCTAGCATCTATCAAACAATTGGCGATGACTAGGTCATCTATATATGAGTATATTGACTTAGGAGTCAAATGAGAACATTTGATCATAGGTCATACTCATCATTTAAGCTCAAGTGGGGTTACCACTTTTACATAATGCATTGATGTGTTCACACCATTAGAGTTGCTTTGACTCAATTCTTAGAGTTAAGCTCCCCCTAGATGTGAGATCCCCCTTAGAGATATGAACTAACCTTGGGTTTTGTCGATGATGACTTCATGTAGGTCTTGAAGATGTAGATGCTCAATGTTGATGTAGATCATTTGGAGCAATCCTTTGGAGTGAGTTGCACTTTCAACTTACCTACATGGGTTAGTCCCACAAGGAACAAACAAGAATATCCATAGACATAGAGTGATGCGCACACAATATGATGTCCATGAAATCTTTAGGTTACCTTGTCCCTTGCCTTACCAACATGAGGGTTTGTGACTCCTTGAACTAGTGCAAGATGTGGAAGTTGATTGCACTTGTTCTTGCCAAAATGATATGAGTGAAGAATGTTGGCGGAGTCACCCTCAAGAACTCTCTAGTTCTTCTTCTTCGGGATCCACATCATCTTGATGGGAATCCTTGGAGTTGTAGTTGTACTTGATGAAGTAGAACTTGACGTAGTGTTGGGGACCCACTTGAACGAGGCTTTAGGTGCTTCTTCAAATGCATCAATCTCTTCTTGAAGCTTGCCCTTGCCTTTGTTCTTGTGGTATTGTGGTGGAAGATCATCTTGAGCTTGTGTTCCCTTGAAGGAAGTAGGATCATACTTCTCTTGTTGAGGAACAAACTTCGTCTTGGGGTATTGATCTTCTTCCCACTCAACTCCATTGGCATGAACTTTCGTTCAAAACCAACACCTTGATTCTTCCGGTGGCTTCCTTGCTTGCGTACAATTTCCTCGAATTGCTTACTCCCGGCAAGGCTCTTGTAAACACCTTTCTCTATAATTCCCTTCAGTAAGCTATTTTCTTGCTCAAGTGTAACTTGGCTAAGAGAATCATTAGTGGAATCAAGAGAACTACTAGAAGCAACAATATTGGATTTGACATTATTATTGTTACTGCTAGAGGAAGTATCTTTCTTGTACCTGTTACTAGACTTGACTTGAGGCATGTAAGTAGATAAGAGTAAACACTTGGCTATGTAAGAAGAACTTTTCTTGCAAAGATCATCATTGATTGCTTTTAACAACTCATGCTCTTGCTCAAGATTGAGCTTTTCAAAGCGTAACTTCTCATGAGCCCTTAAAAGTTCTCGATGATCTTCGTAGATAGTTTCATGAGCTAAGAGAGTTTAGTTCTTTAGTTAGAAGCTCAATCTTCTCCTTATCATTGTCATTCGTTTTATCTTGATTAGCATGATTAATTGACGTTTCATCATAGTATTCATCACTAGAGTTGTCAACAAGTAAATCATCATCCACAAGCAAGTCATCTTCATCACTATTGAAATCAACATACTCAGGATGTGTTACCTTTGGACCTTTGGCCATGAAGCATCTTCCAACACCTTCATTTGGTGAGTCAAATATGTCGTAGGAGTTGGTTGACACAAGTGCTAGACCGGCAACACCTTCATCTTGAGTATATTCGGAGTCGGAGTGATAGCTTCTCTCGGAGTGATTGTCGGAGTCGGAGCCGGAAACCCATTCACCAACATGAGCTTGATGTCTTCGTTTTGTGTAGCTCTTTGATGACTTGTCCTTCCTTTCCGATTCCTTGCTTCTCCGTGAGGGCCTTCGTTCATAACGATCATCTCTACTCCTCCTCTCTCTTGGTGGTGATTCTTCTCTTTTGCTCCTTCTTCTTGGAGAATCTTCTCTTCTTTTGTAGGGTGTCGTGCACTCATTTGAATAGTGTCTAGGTCTCCCACAATTGTAGCAATTGCGCTCTCGACTAGAAGATCTCTTGTCATTGTAAGACCTTGACTTGGAGCTTCTTTCTTTGCTTCTACTCTTGTAGAATTTGTTGAAGTTCTTCACCACTAAGCTCAATTCTTCATTGAAGGTTGGTTTCTCACTTGATGATGTAGGGGCTTCACTTGAGGCTTTGTAAGCACCACTTGACTTGTTGTGAGGTTCCTCCTTATCCTTGAGTGACATCTCATGAGCAACAATTCTTCCAATGACTTCCGTTGGCTTGAGATCTTTGTAGTTTGGAATCATTTGAATCAACGTGCACACGGTATCATACTTTCCATCCAATGCTCTTAGGATTTTCTTGATGATGAACTTGTCGGTCATCTCTTCACTCCCTAAGCTGGCAATCTCATTTGTGATAAGAGCAAGCCTAGAGTACATTTCAGCGACACCTTCACCATCTTTCATCTTGAACTTGTCAAGCTGACTTTGGAGCACATCCAACTTGGATTCCTTGACGGACTCGGTACCTTCATGCATATCAATCAAAGTATCCCAAATTTCCTTTGCATTCTCAAGACGGCTGATTTTGTTGAATTCTTCGGGGCACAATCCGTTGAAGATGATATCACAAGCTTGAGCGTTGTATTGCAGCATCTTCAATTCTTCCGCATTAGCTTCACGGTTCGGTTCTCTCCCATCGAAAAATTCACCTTGCAAGCCAATACAAATAATTGCCCAAACGGCGGGGTTATGTCCAAGAATATGCATTTTCATCTTATGCTTCCAACTAGCAAAATTAGTACCATCAAAGTAAGGACCTCTACGGTGATAATTTCCCTCGCTAGACGCCATACTCTCCTAGGTTGTGAAACCAAGGCTATGACCACCAAAAGCTATGGAAATCAAAGCAAATGGAGACCAAAGCTTTGATACCACTTGTAGGACCTTGAAGTATGTCTAGAGGGGGGGGGTGATTAGACTACTTGACCAATAAAAACTTAACCTTTTCCCGATTTTAGTGTTTGGCAGATTTTAGCTATTTTAGGACAAGTCAAGCAATCCACAAACAATTCAAGCAAGCATGCAAAGAGTATATAGGCAGCAGAAATTAAAGCATGCAACTTGCAAGAAAGTAAAGGGGAGGGTTTGGAGGATTCAAACGCAATTGGAGACACGGATGTTTTTGGCGTGGTTCCGATAGGTGGTGCTATCGTACATCCACGTTGATGGAGACTTCAACCCACGAAGGGTAATGGCTGCACGAGTCCACGGAGGGCTCCACCCACGAAGGGTCCACGAAGAAGAAACCTTGTCTATCCCACCATGGCCGTCGCCCACGAAGGACTTGCCTCACTAGCGGTAGATCTTCACGAAGTAGGCGATCTCCTTGCCCTTACAAACTCCTTGGTTCAACTCCACAATCTTGTCGGAGGCTCCCAAGTGACACCTAGCCAATCTAGGAGACACCACTCTCCAAGAAGTAACAAATGGTGCGTTGATGATGAACTCCTTGCTCTTGTGCTTCAAATGATAGTCTCCCCAACACTCAACTCTCTCTCATAGGTTTTGGATCTGGTGGAAAGAAGATTTGAGTGGAAAGCAACTTGGGGAAGGCTAGAGATCAAGATTCATATGGTAGGAATGGAATATCTTGGTCTCAACACATGAGTAGGTGGTTCTCTCTCAGAAATGGTAAGTTGGAAGTGTAGGTTCGTTCTGATGGCTCTCTCCACGAATGAAGAGGAGGTGGAGGGGTATATATAGCCTCCACACAAAATCTAACCGTTACACACAATTTACCAAACTCGAGGGGACCGAATCGTTAAACTCGGTCGGACCGATTTAGTAAACCTAGTGACTGTTAGTGATTTTCGGTGGGACTGACATGCATCTCGGTGAGACCGATTCGGTTAGGGTTAGGGCATAACGTAATCTCGGTAAGACCGATTACACAAACTCGGTAAGACCGATTTGGTAATAAGCTTTCCAGAGAGTTGGTCAGGTAAACTCGGTGGGACCGATTTGCTCTTTTCGGTGAGACTGAAATGTTACAAAAAGGAAACAGAGAGTTTACATTGCAATCTCGGTGGGACCGATCGCTCACTTCGGTTAGACCGAAACGTTACGAAGGGAAACAGAGAGATTGCAACCCCATCTCGGTGAGACCGAGATCCCTATCGGTAAGACCGATTTGCTTAGGGTTTGTGGCAGTGGCTATGACTTTTGGAATCGGTGGTGCCGGATAGGAAGAATCAGTGTGACTAATTTTGGCTTTGGGTTTAGGTCATTTGTGGATGTGGGAAAGTAGTTGAGGGTTTTTGGAGCATATCACTAAGCACATGAAGAAAGAGGCTCATTAAGCAACACCTCATCCCTCCTTGATAGTATTGGCTTTTCCTGTAGACTCAATGTGATCTTGGATCACTAAAATGTAAAATGAAGAGTCTTGAGCTTTTGAGCTTGAGCCAATCCTATGTCCTTAGTATTTTGAGGGATCCACTTTCATCATCCATGCCATGCCATTCATTGAGCTTTCCTGAAATAATAGTCTTGGAATAGCATTAGCTCAATGAGCTATATGTTGTTATGAATTACCAAAACCACCTAGGGATAGTTGCACTTTCACCAAAGTTGGGCCTTGCTGGAAGAGTTTTATTCAAAGCAAACTGTCAAGGGAGGGCCATAAACCCCGATCGTGTAAAGAATGCAAATCAAGGAAAATAACACCGGTATGATGGAAACAAGAGCGGCAAGAGTGGAACAAAACACTAGGCAAAAGACCGAGCCTTCCACCCTTTACCAAGTATATAGATGCATTAATTAAATAAGAGATATTGTAATATCCCATGATATCCATGTCCCAACATGGAACAACCTGCAACTGCAACTAGCAACGCCATAAGAGGGGCTGAGCAAAGCGGTAACATAGCCAAACAACGTTTTGCTGGAATGGTGGAAAGGTTACAGACTTATCATGGCAATTTGGGAGGCTTGATAAACAAGTGGTAGGTAGCGCGACAAAGCGATAGCATCAAGACAACTAGCAAGCAAATATAGTAGTGATATCCAAGGTAATGTTCATCTTGCCTGAAATCCCGCTAGGAAGAAGACCAAATCCAAGAAGAAGACGAACGGGCGTAGTCGAATGGATCCTCACAATCGCAAAGTTACCGGAACTATCGAGAGGAAGCACAGCCGGAAAGAAGCAAACAACATGGTAAACCAAAAAGCATAATCATGGCATGATGCGTAAGCAAGTATGATACATGTCCGGTTTAATGAGGCATGACATGGCAAAGTGCAACAAACAATACTACAAAATAAGTGGAGCTCAATATGCAACGACTTGAATATTGACTGTGACGCCCCCGATTCAATCGTACACTAATCATGCATGCAAACGTGTACGATCAAGATCAGGGACTCACGGGAAGATATCACAACACAACTCTAAAAACATAAATAAGTCATACAAGCATCATAATACAAGCCAGGGGCCTCGTGGGCTCGAATACAAGTGCTCGATCATAGACGAGTCAGCGGAAGCAACAATATCTGAGTACAGACATAAGTTAAACAAGTTTGCCTTGAGAAGGCTAGCACAAACTGGGATACAGATCGAAAGAGGCACATGCCTCCTGCCTGGGATCCTCCTAAACTACTCCTGGTCATCGTCAGCGGGCTGCACGTAGTAGTAGGCACCTCCAGTGTAGTAGGAGTCGTTGTCGATGGTGGCATCTGGCTCCTGGGCTCCAGCATCTGGTTGTGACAACCAGGTAGAAGGGAAGGGGGAAAAGGGGGAGAAAAGCAACCGTGAGTACTCATCCAAAGTACTCGCAAGCAAGGAGCTACACTACATATGCATGGGTATATGTGTAAAGGGCCATATCAGTGGACTGAACTGCAGAAAGCCAGAATAAGAGGGGGATAACTAATCCTGTCGAAGACTACGCTTCTGGCAGCCTCCGTCTTGCAGCATGTAGAAGAGAGTAGACTGAAGTCCTCCAAGTAGCATCGCATAGCATAATCCTACCTGGCGATCCTCTCCTCGTCGCCCTGTTAGAGAGCGATCACCGGGTTGTATTTGGCACTTGGAAGGGTGTGTTTTATTAACTATCCGGTTCTAGTTATCATAAGGTCAAGGTACAACTCCGGGTCGTCCTTTTACCGAGGGACACGGCTATTCGAATAGATAAACTTCCCTGCAGGGGTGCACCACATAACCCAACACGCTTGATCCCATTTGGCCGGACACACTTTCCTGGGTCATGCCCGACCTCGGAAGATCAACACGTCGCAGCCCCACCTAGGCACAACAGAGAGGTCAGCACGCCGGTCTAAATCCTATGCGCGCAGGGGTCTGGGCCCATCGCCCATTGCACACCTGCACGTTGCGTACGCGGCCGGTGAGCAGACCTAGCAACCTCCATTACAAAGGAAGTCGCGTTACGCAGTCCAACCCGGCGCGCGCCGCTCAGTCGCTGACGTCAAGAAGGCTTCGGCTGATACCACGACGTCGAGTGCCCATATCTTTCCCACATAGTTGGTTAGTGCGTATAGACCAAATGGCCAGACTCAGATCAAATACCAAGAGCTCGTTAAGCGTGTTATTATGAAGCAACCGCGGACGCCGACCGGGGCCACCTCTCGCCTAGGTGGTCTCAACCTGCCCTGTCGCTCCACCACAAAGATCCACACAGAGGGCCGTCGGGACAAAGGTCCTTTCAGCCCCCAATCCGTGAATCACTCGCGGGTACTCTTCGAGCGGACCCGACTTTAGTCACCATCTGAAGTATGTATATATGTATAGTATATACCCGTGATCACCTCCCGAGTGATCACGGCCCAATAGTATAGCAAGGCAGACTGACAAGAATGTAGGGCCAATGATGATAAACTAGCATCCTATACTAAGCATTTAGGATTGCGGGTATGGTATCAATGACTGTAGCAACAATGACATGCTATGCAACAGAATAGGAGTAACTGAACAGTAACATGCTACACTACTCTAATGCAAGCAATATAGAGAAGAATAGGCGATATCTGGTGATCAAGGGGGGGCTTGCCTGATTGCTCTGGCAAGAAGGAGGGGTCGTCAACTCCGTAGTCGAACTGGGCAGCAGCAGCGGTCTCGTAGTCTACCAGAGAGAAGAGGGGGAAGAAACAATGAATACAATGCAAACAGATGTATAACGATGCATGACTAAGCAATGTGTGATGCTAGGCGTGCCCTAACGCGGTATGAGGTGATGCCGGTGAAGGGGGGAAACATCCGGGAAAGTATCCCCGGTGTTTCGCATTTTCGGACAAATGAACCGGAGGTGAAATGTTGCAGGTTTACTATGCTAGGGACGCGTGGCGGATGAACGGGCTGCGTATCTGGATTCGTCTCATCGTTCTGAGCAACTTTCATGTACAAAGTTTTTCCATCCAAGCTGCGGTTTATTTTATATTAATTTTAAAAGATTTAATTCATTTTTAGGATTTATTTAATTATTTAAATTCAACATTATCCAGAACAGTGCACGCTGATGTCAACATGACATCAACATGATGTCAGCAGTCAACAAAGGCGTTGACTGGTCAACTGACATGTGGGTCCATTCTATCATAGACTGATATCTAATTAACAGTTACTTAGTTTAATTAACTAGTCAGCTATTCATGATTTAATTAACTTAATTAATCTAGTTAGTTAATTAATTAATTAATATATTTATTTATTTATTTATTTCTAATTCATTTTTATATCTCTTTTTTTAAGGTTCCAGGGGCTGGGCCCCACATGTCATAGGCACAGAGGCCTATCGGGCGCGCTTAGCGGGCGCGGGTGCAGGACGCGGCCTGAGCAGGCGCACGCCCAGGTGCGGGCGGGCCCGGCAAGGCGCTGGAGCAGGGGGGTTGGTGACCACGGCGGGGCTCGCCGGGCGCCAACCGGCGGAGGACGGGGATGGCGACGGCGCACGGGACAGGGGCGGACGGAGGGAGGAGCGGGCTCGGCAGAGGCGCCGCTTCGACTGGAGCAGCTGCAGCGGCCAAGGGACGGCGCCGGCGTGGGCGCACG
>NC_041389.1:114547835-114556320 GCF_002162155.2 Triticum dicoccoides
CGGCGGGTGTTGACGAGGCGGCGGGGTCGTGCCCCGATCCGATCTGGATCGGGGAGAGTGGGAGAGTGGGGGGGAGTGGGGATTGGTAGGTTAGGGTTTCGGGGGGATGGATAAGGGGAGGGGGCGTGGCCGGCCGGCTGGGCCGGGTGGGTGAATGGGCCGGGGGGTCTTTCTCTTTTTTTTGTTTCCTGTTTTCTTTTCTGTTTAAATCATTTTAAACCATTTAGCCATTTTATAAAAATGTGTTTGTTGCACCATATTTACATATGCACATTATGGCACCTCCCGAACATTTTTGTTTTAACTTCCGAAAACTTTTATTGTTGACATTAATTTGAATTTGAATTTTGAAACGGTTTCGAATCATCGCGAGGTTAACAACAGTGACCGTGGTGACGTGGCATCATTAGCATGGGATTACTGTAGTTTAATTATCCGGTCGTCACAAATCTCCTCCACTACAAGAAATCTCGTCCTGAGATTTAAGAGGGGGACTAGGGGGAAAGGTCTGGTTACGAAATCCTAACGAATCTTCTCGTCTTTGGTTGCTCTTCTCGAAGAGGTGGATCCATTACGTTGAAGTCTTCATTTCTCTGCTCCAGGTCATCATGATGGAGCCGTCATCCTTTCTTCAGGATCTCCAATGTACTAACGAATCAATAAGGGTAGCTCGGCTACGACAAAAATGCTTATGAGGGAACAATCTGGGGTTAACCCAAGAATGAGCATAAGAGTATCTCTCGAGTTGAACATATAAAATACATCGAGAGTAAGGCACGAAGGTACAATAAGAGGTTCCAAGCAGATAGATAGTTGCTCGAGGTCTGAACCAGGGTGAGAAAGGGGTTCAGAGCAACGAGAGTAAGGATTGCGTCTGATACCAGAATAGAACACTAGGAAGGTGGCTCGTGATTTGGATACCAAGCCAAGTGCGAGGAACAGTTTCGGAGATCAGGGATGTACATGAGAGTTAGGTTTCGATCCTGTGGAACAGTGGGTTATGGGCCCACCATGTGGTTAAAAGTAGGAAAAGTGTTGATATCTTGCACGGTCGAGATAGCAAGACATGTCAGAGGGTAGCCTATCAGTTATGTTGGCAACAATGTCAATACCAAGGGCGAGGGACGAAGAGAACCATTTTCCTGCTTGTTGAACGAGGCGGACCAATAGGCAAAGTTCTCGTCCATCGGTGGTTACCGGAATATCATCAACAATAGTAACAGGGTCTTACTGACCGAGTTTTACACCACGGTGTTTACATAAGCAGGGAGATATTACTGCTTATGCCATATTGATCACAGAGAGGTTAAACACAACAATGGAAAGGAAATTATGTTTATCAGGTTAAACAAAACAATGAAAGGGAAAATGTGTTTAAACACATATTTCAGGGGTATATCCTTCCCAAGGACAAGCGGAGCATGATATCCATGACAGGATATTATGTAGAAAATCCTCTAGGTGAGGGGAGAGAAATTTCATGACGTTACCCATACAACGGTGTTTGGATAATTGAGCAGGAAACATTTAGCATTGGGCTTCAAATGTTCTTGTTGAAAATCGGAGTACCATAGACATGCTTCGAGATAGCATTGACATGGTCTTCAAGCAAAGGTCGGACTTTGGATACTCAATGGACTCATCAGGAACAACTTATAGAATAAGTCTTTCAATTTTCCTCATGGAAGAGTGGATAGCCTTGCTAAAAAGGAAATTATAATAATGGGTCCTCCGGTCAGGTGTGCTAGGCAACGACACCACCTTACCGGGTTATGTAGAGACCAATGTTATAACTCTTGGGGATATGTCCCAACCATCATATCTGACCGAGATTCAGATCTGATTGGTGTCAGGATACCTCCGACTCATGATGTCTGAGAAGAAAATGTGCAACACAAATTGACGAGATGACATTGTAAGATTCTCGGAAAATGAACTATGGAAGCGAATTCCGAAACAAGAGTTCAACATTAAACCAAGGAGAAGACGAGGAACTGGCTGATGGACTCGGCGACTATTCATCGAGATTAACAAAAGATGGATTTCCACAATGATGTGAACAAGGTGGCAACACTTGTCAGATCAAACGATATAATGATGTATGCTCGATGAAAACATACACAATTAAATATTGGTTGAAAGGGGCACCCGAAATATGGGCTGGGTTGCACGACCAATGTCGGAATGGAAATTTAGCAACCAACACACTACATTGGAATTATTGTCCACTAACTCTGAAGTAGCAAGGTTGCTAGAGATATTAAATTCTCATAACATAGTTCACTCAACACGGGGACCAAGAGAAGAATTATGATGGTGAGAAGCATCACTGTATCAAGAATTCCTTAAGAGGTGGTGAAACTCTCACGACATTCTTGACATAAAGGATGGTAATACTCCAATGTAAAGAAGAACAATTGCTGGATAGCAAGGAACCCAAGGTATAACACAAAACAAGAACAAGTTTGTGTTGGAGGAAAGGTAGTAGAGTGGTCGATGATAACACTAATCATCGAGGGCAAGGATTGTCTTTGTCATCATGAATTCCATTGATATCCTGGAAGAGCTCAGAATGCTGATGATGAGCACGACACATTTGTCGAGAGAATTCATGAAGATGTAATCAATTGGCGATGACATCAAGTCAAAGTAATGATGAAGCAAAAGGTTATTGAAACCATGGGTACGACACAAAATCCAAAGCAAGCTTGCTGTCCAAAGCGAAATGATATGATGATGAAGATCGACGTAAGCTTAGCTCATCGTCAAAAATTGTGCTCTGGGAAGAAGGACCAGGTAGCACAGTTAAAATCGACACGACAAGGATATAGCCAAACAGGCTAGGAATGTCATGATTGAGTTCAAACTCGTAAGTAATGAAGGTTACCAAGAGTTGTTTAATGGGACAATTCCATTTCTCCCCCTAACTTGAACCCACACCTGGCATTTACCCCTAAATTTCGAGTATTCTCAAAAATACCCCTCTTCCGTCAAAGCTTCTTATAGAAATACCCTTCCATACCATTTCCGTGTGGTCAAAGGCGTTTGACTGGCTACGGGACATTTTCTGGCCAGTTTTGCCCCTATACGCATATGACACTTACAGGTGGGACCTACTCGAGAAAAAAACAAAAAACTCTCTCCCTCACCCCCTCTTTCACTTACAAGTGGACCCACCAAAAAAGAAAAAAATTGTATTCTCTTTTACCTCTCTGTCTCTCTCTCTCTCTCGCTCAACTCCGGCAGCGGCCAACATCCGACGGCGGCGGGACTCGCCGGATCCCGCCGGATCCGGGCGAGGGGCGGTGCAGGGGCACGGATCCGGACGCGGGGAGGTAGCAGGACACCGCAAGGACGACCGGCGTCGTGTGGCTCCGAAGTGGTCAGCCCTGGCGTTCGAGCGTCGGCGCGAAGGGCTCAATGGCGCTGTTAACGGTGACGGCGACTGCGGGTGGCGGGCAGGGGAGGCCGTCGGACGACGGGAATGGATGGATCCGGACATGGGGGTTCGGACCCGGGCAGTGGCGTCGCTCGGAGGTCGCCGGACGGAGCAAATCAACGGCGGCGGCGCCATGACCGACGGAAGAAGCTCCTGCGTGAGAGTGGAATTAGAGAGAGACGGGAGAGTCAGGGAGGAAGAGGAGGGAGAAGAGCAGGGCGACGCAGGGCTGGCCTAGGCTCGGGCGGCGACGCTCCGGCGGCCGGCCGGCGTCGGGGCCGAGCGGGGGCAGTGGCGAGGCCACGTCAGCAGTAGGGGGAGACAGTATTTCGTCCATCCAGGGGCATTTTGGACAAATCACATGGTCAAACCCCTTTGACCTAACAGAAACGGCGCTCAAGGGTATTTCTAGAACACCACCTAACGGCACATGGGTATTTTTGAGCATACTCGAAATTTAGGGGTAAATGCCAGGTGTGGGTTCAAGTTAGGGGGAGAAATGGAATTGTCCCTTGTTTAATCGCGATGTGGACTCGAGTCAGTTATCGGTGTCTTTGAGTGTTTAATAACTCAAAGCCCGTGAAAAATTGGAATCAATGAGAATGTAGCACTTGATGAAGAACTCATAAGAAGTTATGTAGTTCTGTGATAATCTCGAGATACCAGGGGGGTAATACTCGACGACAGGTCAAAGTAGAGGTTGGACTGGGGTAATGCTCTGCAAAAGACAAGTACTTACACTTGCACAAGAAATGGTATTTAAAGGGGAACATGGTCGGAATCCACGATCATAAAGGATCGAACCATGGATACAAGATGAACTTATAACAAGGGGGTAATTATTTTTACGAGCAGCTTCCATGATAAGTTATACATCGTGTCCTTGGGCATGAATGCAACGTTCAAGGTCGACTCCCACTTCTTCAATGTATAACCTTCCATTCACTTTTCACTTTGATAAAGGCATTAGTGATGAAAGTTTTATCTGGTGAAATACCAGATGAGTATGACTCGTGAAAACTTCCGAGTTCACACATATAAAGGAAGGCATAGGTTCAACCCGTCAGGGTATCATGGAAACATATACCACAAGCTTCAATAGTAAATACGACCAGCTCGAAAGCAGAGCATGGTTGGCCAAGCAGATGATACAATGTACCAAGGGCATTATGTATCAGGTAAAGAACTCACAAGGTGATTGACTATGAAGGACACTATCGGATAACAATCCAACAATGGATCGGGTGATCCACAACGGAGCTGATGTGAGTATCGGTACTCAACCAGAAGAGGAAAGAATGCAAATGCAACAGGTTATGGAATCATCTGAATAATTCCAAGCTTAAATGCAAAGGAATTATGATTTTCAAATCATGGGAACAGAAGCAATGTTCTGAATAGGGATGGATAAGTTGAGTAGTCTTAGGGGTACAATCGATGGCAATTTGATCGGTCGAGATCCATCTCATGTTTAAAATGACGTCTGAGCCAGAAAGATAATTTAAAAGGATCAACCGATGATTGCGTGCATTCGCATTCATGTTGAATCAATAGGATCAAAATGACGGTGTCAAAGGAGACTAATGAATATTGCCAGGCATATGGGAAGCATCCATAATGCAAGCAGACAAGTATTTGCAGAGCAATAGTTGACAATGGATTATCGAAAGACTGGATAGTATTTCAAAGTATCTTGTGGATCACTTGATCAACTAGGAATGAGCAAATCCTCGATGAGTGTGAGGAATTATCCGTAGATGTATTAAAGCGGAGATGGAGCTGCAAGGCAGCAGGCATAATGAATTCTCGGGATATTGGAATGTTTCAGGGAATCTTCTAAGAACAAGATCAACTAGGAATAAAAGTAAGAACGACAGGTGTATGTATTTATCCATAGGGATATTTTGGTGGTAGGGAATTGCCAGAGCAACAGGCACAAAGTCTCGAAAGAATATCAGAGAGTATCTTCAAAATCTTCTGGTGCAGGCGGCAATCATCTGTAATAAGGGGCTCTCCGGGAGAAAGTATTTTCGAGAACCTAAAGTTAGATTTTAGTAAAATCATTAAACCAGAATAGGAAAGAAATCAGAGTCCCAGAGCAAAGATCGAGGAGTAAAAGATCCTAATACCACCCAAATAGCGACGTGGGCCCATGGGCCGCACAGCCATGTTAGTAAAACAGTTTTCATCGACTAGACTCAACTTCGGCCAAGGAGTTGGAAAGGGGATTCCTACAGGCAGTCGGCTCTGATACCAACTTGTGACGCCCCCGATTCAATCGTACACTAATCATGATCGCAAACGTGTACGATCAAGATCAGGGACTCACGGGAAGATATCACAACACAACTCTAAAAACATAAATAAGTCATACAAGCATCATAATACAAGCCAGGGGCCTCGTGGGCTCGAATACAAGTGCTCGATCATAGACGAGTCAGCGGAAGCAACAATATCTGAGTACAGACATAAGTTAAACAAGTTTGCCTTAAGAAGGCTAGCACAAACTGGGATACAGATCGAAAGAGGCACAGGACTCCTGCCTGGGATCCTCCTAAACTACTCCTGGTCATCGTCAGCGGGCTGCACTTAGTAGTAGGCACCTCCAGTGTAGTAGGAGTCGTCGTCGATGGTGGCATCTGGCTCCTGGGCTCCAGCATCTGGTTGCAACAACCAGGTAGAAGGGAAGGGGCAAAAGGGGGAGAAAAGCAACCGTGAGTACTCATCCAAAGTACTCGCAAGCAAGGATCTACACTACATATGCATGGGTATATGTGTAAAGGGCCATATCAGTGGACTGAACTGCAGAAAGCCAGAATAAGAGGGGGATAACTAATCCTGTCGAAGACTACGCTTCTGGTAGCCTCCGTCTTGCAGCATGTAGAAGAGAGTAGACTGAAGTCCTCCAAGTAGCATCGCATAGCATAATCCTACCCGGCGATCCTCTCCTCGTCGCCCTGTTAGAGAGCGATCACCGGGTTGTATCTGGCACTTGGAAGGGTGTGTTTTATTAACTATCCGATTCTAGTTATCATAAGGTCAAGGTACAACTCCGGGTCGTCCTTTTACCGAGGGACACGGCTATTCGAATAGATAAACTTCCCTGCAGGGGTGCACCACATAACCCAACACGCTCGATCCCATTTGGCCGGACACACTTTCCTGGGTCATGCCCGGCCTCGGAAGATCAACACGTCGCAGCCCCACCTAGGCACAACAGAGAGGTCAGCACGCCGGTCTAAATCCTATGCGCGCAGGGGTCTGGGCCCATCGCCCATTGCACACCTGCACATTGCGTACGCGGCCGGTGAGCAGACCTAGCAACCTCCATTACAAAGGAAGTCGCGTTACACAGTCCAACCCGGCGCGCGCCGCTCAGTCACTGACGTCAAGAAGGCTTCGGCTGATACCACAACGTCGAGTGCCCATATCTTTCCCACGTAGTTGGTTAGTGCGTATAGACCAAATGGCCAGACTCAGATCAAATACCAAGAGCTCGTTAAGCGTGTTATTATGAAGCAACCACGGACGCCGACCAGGGCCACCTCTCGCCTAGGTGGTCTCAACCTGCCCTGTCGCTCCGCCACAAAGATCCACACAAAGGGCCGTCGGGACAAAGGTCCTTTCAACCCCCAATCCGTGAATCACTCGCGGGTACTCTTCGAGCGGACCCGACTTTAGTCACCATCTGATGTATGTATATATGTATAGTATATACCCGTGATCACCTCCCGAGTGATCACGGCCCAATAGTATAGCAAGGCAGACTGACAAGAATGTAGGGCCAACGATGATAAACTAGCATCCTATACTAAGCATTTAGGATTGCGGGTATGGTATCAATGACTGTAGCAACAATGACAGGCTATGCAACAGAATAGGAGTAACCGAACAGTAACATGCTACACTACTCTAATGCAAGCAATATAGAGAAGAATAGGCGATATCTGGTGATCAAGGGGGGCTTGCCTGATTGCTCTGGCAAGAAGGAGGGGTCGTCAACTCCGTAGTCGAACTGGGCAGCAGTAGCGTCGGTCTTGTAGTCTACCGGAGAGAAGAGGGGGAAGAAACAATGAATACAATGCAAACAGATGTATAACGATGCATGACTAAGCAATGCGTGAAGCTAGGCGTGCCCTAACGCGGTATGAGGTGATACCGGTGAAGGGGGGAAACATCCGGGAAAGTATCCCCGGTGTTTTGCATTTTCGGACAAATGAACCGGAGGTGAAATGTTGCAGGTTCACTATGCTAGGAACGTGTGGCGGATGAACGGGCTGCGTATCTGGATTCGTCTCATCGTTCTGAGCAACTTTCATGTACAAAGTTTTTCCATCCGAGCTACGGTTTATTTTATGTTAATTTTAAAAGATTTAATTCATTTTTAGGATTTATTTAATTATTTAAATTCAGCATTATCCAGAATAGTGCATGCTGACGTCAGCATGACATCAACATGACGTCAGCAGTCAACAAAGGCGTTGACTGGTCAACTGACATGTGGGTCCATTATATCATAGACTGATATCTAATTAACAGTTACTTAGTTTAATTAACTAGTCAACTATTCATGATTTAATTAACTTAATTAATCTAGTTAATTAATTAATTAATTAATATGTTTATTTATTTATTTCTAATTCATTTTTATATCTCTTTTTTTTAACGTTCCAGGGGCTGCGCCCCACATGTCATAGGCACAGAGGCCTATCGGGCGCGCTTAGCGGGCGCGGGTGCAGGACGCGGCCTGAGCGGGCGCACGCCCAGGTGCGGGCGGGCCCGATAAGGCGCCGGAGCAGGGGGGTTGGTGACCACGGCGGGGCTCGCCGGGCGCCAACCGGGCGGAGGACGGGGATGGCCACGATGCACGGGACAGGGGCGGACGGAGGGAGGAGCGGGCTCGGCAGAGGCGCCACTTCGACTGGAGCAGCGGCAGCGACCAAGGGACGGCGCCGGTGTGGGCGCACGGGGTGCAGGGCGGCGACACGGGGGCGTGGGGCGCGGTGAGGGAAGAGGCAAAGCATCGGCGCGCGCCCGGGCGCGTGT